>NC_082397.1:12385645-12441838 GCF_031168955.1 Gadus macrocephalus | reverse complement strand
CCAAACTTCAGAACTCAATACACAAGGCTTAACTCTAAACTACAGGGCAGCACTGCAATGGAATTGTATCAGTCACTTTAGAAAGCCCCATTTTCTTTAAATTGATTTTCATGCACTTTCACTGAGCACTTCGATAGATCCCACTCATAGGGCAAACCATTTTAGAAATGCTAATGTCAAAAGGGTGCCTATAAAGCCTCTTTTCTGGAGGACATGCATGGCTGATATATATGACGAGTAGGAAATGTAGTGAAATATTTATCTCTTCTTAGCATGGACATGGGTTGGGGTACTGGCACAGACAGACAGAGGATTGGAGGTCTTGTTATTAAGTCCTGTTATAAGTTGGCATGAGGTTTGCTGTATGCTGTATGAGCCTCCCTAGAGTGGGAGGAGTGCGGGTGTTTTGCCCACAGCTGTTGCCTGTGTTGTTGGGAGGAGAGGAGATGGTCCTGCAAACAAACTTGGGATACAGGAAGTCAGCTAAGCAGTCCTTACCTTCAACACCATTGTTTACACACACACACACACACACACACACACACACACACACACACACACACACACACACACACACACACACACACACTGCGATTACACTTACACTTGCACACGCACAACCTTCGAGCCTTGGGCCTCTTAAGTTATTTCTCTTATTTTTCTCTCTCGGCTGTATCTCCTTGGCTATTTCTGTTACAAGTTAGCTGCTTCTTAGACAATACTATTTACCCCCTAAGACACAAAGAATGAAATCTCAACAGTTGTGTGTTTCCTCCTCCAAGCAGGAAACACACACACACACACGCGCGCGCGCAGACGATACTGACAATGGCGGGGTCAGTTTCTGGCTCTGCTTTTTCGTTTCCAGAGCTGAGGCCGTGGTAGTCACTGTTTGACTATTCGTCCATCTGCTGTTCTCAGATGGATGAGATCCAAAGTATCAGATCATAATCGGCAATCTGACATGTGGACAATGTCGACGCTATTGCGGAGGTTATAAGTGTGATTTTATTAAACCAAGGATTCTGAGGTGGCTGATTCGATGCGCCTGTTTCATCGCAACGCTTTGAGTGCTCCCGGAGCAACGAAGCGTCTGCACCTGTCATGTTGGGACTTTGCCATGGGCGGGTGAATGATTTGCAAAGCATTTGGGTGGCCATCGTGACCAGAAATGCAATGTCTAATGGTGTCTTGTCGTCAGGTACATTATTTGTATATTGAGAGGGCCTGGAACTGAACTTTAACGTGTATTAGGTTTCATATTGTTAATTGATGCAACGTTGAGATCAGCCTCTCCTCATTATCCTTCCCCCAACGTTCATTATATTTCTCTAGCACAACCCCCCCAACTCCCAAACACACACCTTCAGCTGGGTGGTGTTCTTACAGTAACCACATCTAGTCCCCCATCTCTCCCCAGCGAATAGCAGAGCTACTTCGAGAGCGTTTCTTTTTCGTTGTTTATTATTCTATGCTATAATGCAACAACTAAAATGCGGCCGAGTGACTCAACGATCTACCAAAGTTATTCAGCTTCCAAACAACTAAATCTTAAACTAAATCTCACAAACACACCCACGCCCACAACTACAACCACATACGCACAAACACACACATGCACATGCAAATACAGGATGCAGTGGGGTTTTGCATGTGCAATGCAGCCATCCGCTGTTACGGTTGGTCCTAATGTGTGCACTCGCGTCACAACCATACTGAGCTTGTTGTGCTCTCTGTCCTATCATCCAAGATATTCATTTCTTCAGCTCACAGAACCACAGATCTACTAGTACTAGATAAGTGTCCAGAGGTACTTGGCACCTTGTGATTATGAGAGGGTTTTAGTTCTAGATAGTTTCATATTCAACCCACGTTTATCTATATATATATATATATATATGCATACATACAAATCAGGCACTTTTATGTTCTCCGGTCATTTTATTTGTCTCTTTTCTTCTAATGTACCATTACAATACTAGGCAAACACGTGCCTGCTGTCATGATAGACAGTAACAGGTTGATACCTCCCCCCTACCCCCACGCATGCACACACACACACACACACGCACACATGCACGCGCGCACGCCCACAAACTGTCACTACTAACACTAACACAACCCACACACATCATTCGATAAAGGAATTTCCATGAAGGCCCGATGGAACAATGACCTCATGTTTTTATGTCTCCTTTGGGTTGCTCTCCAGGTTTCAGAAGCATGTCCACACATACCGGATCCTCCCAGATGAAGAGGGCTTTCTAGCTGTCCAGGTATAACACACAGATGTAACACGTACACAGACACACACACAGCCAATTGCTAGAACTGTTGTCTGTGGTCAAGCTTTTGAACGTAAGGACAATCACTTTAAACAAGGCATTTGGTAGATGCGGCAATATCACTTCTTCATCAGTGCCAGATTAGTCTCCACGGATACGTCTTCTTGATAAGTCATGCGCATGCTCACGCTGTTTTGCTGATGGTGTTGTGTCTGTGGGACCCAATCACACACTGCCTTGTGAGACTGCTCTGCATCTCTGTGGCCTCCTCATCGGGTCACACTAGTGGTGGGCGTGGCTGGCTGTCTGTATATATGTGGGGTAAATGTAAGTGTATTACAGTGTGCACAGAAAAAACAGCACGCTTTAGTAGCAGCAGGCATGTGCTGATGTTTGTAGTTCACACACACACACACACACACACACACACACACACACACACACACACACACACACACACACACACACACACACACACACACACACACACACACACACACACACACACACAGCTGTCTCATTGTGCTTTGTGCCCAACAGCTGTGAAGTCCCCCCCAGTTCTTTTTGCACACACACACACACACACACACACACACACACACACACACACACACACACACACACACACACACACACACACACACACACACACACACACACACACACACACACACACACACACACACACACACTGTCCTTAATCTATCTATGAACCACCACCAGCAGCAGCACCTCGCCCTGCCGCCCCAGTGCAGGCGTATGTCGGAGCAGCTTGTGATGATGTCTGGGTGAAGCCACAGTCCTCCGTTAGTCACAAGCCTTTAAAGCGCCTCTGGCTCCACTTGGGCTGGATTGGCTTGCACGCCACGTACAGCCCCAAAAGCCCACTGTAGTGTTCAAGGCCTGAGGAATGTCATGGCAACTTTTAATGTTTTGTTTTCATGATCAGGATCACGATTTACTTCAATCAGGTGATATTTCTATGTTATCGCTAAGGTAAAAAACAAAAAAGTTTTTTTTTGTATGAATATTTTGATCTCTCATTCCATTTAGTTTTTAATCTCTTTATTTCATCATTGTCTTTTCATCTCTTTTTTTATTCTCTCTCTCTCTCTCTCTCTCTCTCTCTCTCTCTCTCTCTCTCTCTCTCTCTCTCTCTCTCTCCCTCTCTCTCTCTCTCCCTCTCTCTCTTTTTCTCTCTCCCTCTCCCCCTCCCTCCCTCCCCCTCCCTCCCTCCCTCTCAGACGTCTCAGGGTGTTCAGCCGAAGCGGTTCAAGACCCTGCCAGAGTTGGTGCTGCTGTACCTCCAGCCCAGCCAAGGTCTGGTCTCCACTCTGCTCTACCCTGTGGACAGAGAAGAGAGTGCACTCAGCGATGACCGGGACTATTCAGGTGCATACTAATACTCTCTCCCTGTTCCATCAACTGTGCAAGTATCTCTATCTCTCTTTCTCATCTCTCTTTGTGTATGTCTGACTCTGTTCTCTCTCTTGCTCTCTTTATCTCACTCTAAATTTCTCATGTCTCAGTGTCTCCTTCTCTCTCTCCATCTTGATCTTTCTCCCTCACTCTGTCTTTCTCACTCACATACACACACACACACACACACACACACACACACACACACACACACACACACACACACACACACACACACACACACACACACACACACACACACACCTTTGACTTCCTTTGCTCTGCAATTGATCCTGAGATGTTTAATTTCCGATTGTCCCTTTGACAGATGGGGAGGATGAGAAGCCCCCCCTCCCACCCCGCTCTGCTTCCACTTCCACCCCCACTGGACCAGAAACACCCACTGAGAGGTATCCCCACCCCCTTCAAACCAATGACATGTTTTGTAAAGAGATACCTACCTGAGATGAGTTGTTGCATAGGTGCCGTTGTGTATCTGCTAGCGAAAGATTTTGTGGTAAAGAAAACATTGGTAATATGCTAAGCATAGAAGTCAGGCTGTGTAGCAAGTAGCAACACAGGCCATGCGATGGTGGGGGCATGGTGAATGAATGATGAATGATGAATACACCTTTTACATGTCCTCGTTTCACTCACACACACATTGTCATTCATTTTCATCAATGTCTCTCTGTTTCTCTACCTCTCTCTCGACCCCTCGCACATTCTCTCGCTCTCGGCTGTCTCCATGCATTCACAAGTCTTCCGTTCTGCCGGAGACCCCCCTCTCTGAAGGCAGACACCACATCCTGTTGAAAACCACATTGCACAGATAATAAAGGGCCTGTTGGAAGGGGGTTTGTGTGGGTGTGTATTTTTGTGTTGGCTTGGTAGATCTGCCTTCTTTATGGCATGTGTTTGGCCCACCAAACCTCTCCCTTTGGGGAGCCTTAAGTTTACAAAGATTGAATAACATCACCACACCGGCCAGAAGCTGTTCCCTTATCAGATAGCCCTGCTGTAGGCTGATGATGTTACTCTTTTATGGAAATTGATGAACTGGCGACAATATGCTTGTGAAACGAACCGTAGCTGACAAAGCAACTTTTGCTGTGTGTTTGTGTGTGCATGCCTGTGTATGTGTGTGCGTATGGCGGACACACATATGCACGCACACACACACTGTGTGTATGCATGCGTTCATGCTTTCTTGTACATATTTGTGTGTGTGTCTATGTGTGGGTCTGTCTGTTCTGTCGATTATCGATGCCAAAACACAAGTTTTGACGACGGCCAGAAACTGCATAACAAGATGATCATTAAGAGATCAAGTGTGGGGGTGAATCAAGGGGCTGAAACGTTATTTTTTTTATCAGGGGGGAAATGTAATATCTTGGAGTAGGGCCTATGTGCTGTATTTAATGTTAAAGCTTTTTATTTTGGCATCATGCAATACTCTTGGTGTCTATGTTCTGATGGATATGGATTTTTGTGTGTTACTGAAGGCTAACTGTAAGTTTGATTGTCCATATATGCAAACATATTGTGTGTCTATAGTAGGGCCCGACCGATATTGATTTTTGAGTGCCGATGCCGATGCCGATTATTTTCAGAGAAAAATTACGATTACGATTTAATCGGCCGATTAAAAACAAAAAAAAAAAAAGCATATAAAACGTAGTTTTTGATACCTTAAATATACTTTAAACACTTTTGACGAATATGTGAATTGAATGCAGAACCTTTGAGTGTTTTAGAATACATTTACAGTCAAAAATGAGTGTAATGTAAAATGTAAAATAAATAACTAACTCCCAATGTGCTGCGCTCGTGAGCAGTGACTAACACGTGCGTGCTGAGCAGTATGGTCTCACCGTTAGAGTCTACAGTATAACCAATTAACATGGCCTGGGACCTAAAGAAAAACAGGCACAACATGCTCAAACAACGCGTCTTGTGTACATTGGTGAGGTGAGCGCGCAGCTGCCTGAGCGAGCGTGCTTTCATGTTGTACGGTAAAATTCCATCTCCTCTTTTTTACTCCAGCTAAAGTTGTTAGTCAGCAAGGCGAGTAGGAGCGCAATCTGCAGGATACTAAGCGCAATAACATTTCTAAAAAAATAATAATAATAATAAAAAAATAATAAAAATAGGTTGTAATCTGAGTCTTTTTGGCAGATGTTGATTATTTTCAAAAAGGCTATAATCGGCCGATTAAATCGGCAGGCCGATTAATCGGTCGGGCCCTAGTCTATAGAGGTTGGTTGCTGCTATAGCCCCTGTGTTCTGTAGAATGCCCACTACAAATGTTTCTCAAGGGAGAGAATAAGGGCTTATCCAATCTAAATCAATGTTAATATATGTGGGTCGGACTGTCAGCGTTTTTTTTCAGGCAGTGGCTGAGTCTGATTTTTGAAAGAGGAAGTTGAAGGGTTTGGAATTCCTGACTCCACAGATGCACTTTATACATGCTAAATATAAAACACGCAACATTTCTATGGCTTCCAGCAATTATTTATTTCTGCTCTGAAGGTAAATACAGTAACCGAATCCTTTAAAAGGTCCTGGAGTTGCTCCACTTTTTGGTACAACATACGCCCACATATCTCTTAAGTGTAAATGTCTCCATCTTAAAAGTCTCTCAGTGTGGAATTTCCTTACAACAGAAACAACTCACGACTGAGTTCTTTCTCTGATTGTTGTTTGTATTTGTAATCAGATTGTCAATGTCTGAGGACCTCTTCAAACTTATATTTTTATGTTTTTTCGAGTTGACTTGCATTCACACTTTGTCTGCCTCTGTCTCTGTATGTGTTAGCCCTCCGGCGGCTAACGGTCTTAGCACCATTTCCCATGAGTACCTGAAGGGCAGCTATGCTCTTGACCTGGAAGCAGTCAAGCAGGGGGCCTGCGCCCTGCCCCACCTCAACAAGACCCTGGTCTCTTCCTGCAAGCGCCTCAACGGGTGAGCCAACGGCGGAAACACCCAATGTCTACATGCAGAGCAGACTTAGGGATGCAAAGCAGACTTAAATAGAAGAAGAGTGGGTGTTATTACTTGACCTGAGCAGGTAGAGCATTAACCAGTCAGGATATAGAAAAAAAAAGTATATATATATTTCAACAAAATATTCACACATAAAAATGTAAACTGTGTCTCTTACTTCTAACTGAGATTGTTCTGAATTTATTTTCATTATTCAGTTATATGAACCCACTGAACTCATTCCCGCTCCTCCTCTCACACTCACATGTTGCCCTCCAACAGGGAGGTGGATAAGGTTTTGTCTGGCCTGGAGATCCTTTCCAAGGTCTTCGATCAGCAAAGTGCCTTCATGGTCTCCAAGATGATCCAACAGGTAGGCCATGTAGAATATTACTTACTTTTCCCAAGATATTTCAAACTATGTCTTCTGATATTATTTTTATTAGAGGAAGTCAGAAACCGGTTGGTCTGAAACTTGAGTCACAAAAAGAGTCGCAAACTAGGTCTCTTTGTTTTCTGTGTGTGGGGTCACGTCTGTGTGCTATCACGCTTTACTTTAGCTTCCCCAAATGCTAGTATGACACACACACACACACACACACACACACACACACACACACACACACACACACACACACACACACACACACACACACACACACACACACACACACACACACACACACACATGCACACATGCCTATTGGGTAGGCCATAGGCATGTGTGTTTGAATCACGAGGCCACTGCAAGTCCTTGGAGTTTGTGTGTGTTTCTCTTGTTTTCCTCTTGGCCATAATGCACATCTTACTTTCCTCCTAAACAGATTTCTTCTATTTTATCTGTTATCTCTTTCCTTCTCCTCTACACCATCCACCAGATGTTTGTTTATTTTTTCTGTCCACCAGTCTGTGAATCAGGGTGGAGACCAGGAGCTCGAGAACCTTGTGACCAAACTGGCCATCCTTAAAGACCTGCTGTCGTCCATAGAGAAGAAGGTACACGACCAGATCCTGACCTTTGCCTGCACCCTCTCTCCCTTTTGCTCTCTCTCAGAGACATTTTTCATTATCTCTCAGTCTCTCCAGCTCAGTCATACAGGCACACAAACACTCAACAGTCAGATAACCCGTACTCATCCATGTAGAGGTTGTTGGTTCAAGGTCCAGGATTGTTTGTTTGTGACACCAAAGCCTATCATCTATCAAGGAGGACAATCTAAAATAGTGAATCGTTATTCCCTGTAATCTTCCCCTTTACGAAATCCCAAATCCGAGTTATTATTTTCATCCCGTCCACTGGTCGACTTAAAGAGGTGGCTGTAAGATGTTTAAGATCTTGTTTGAATTATTAGAATTGAAGAAAAACATACCAATCAGGTTGTCAATACTTTCGAATGCTATCCACAGCGCCATGGCCCGTTGTTCCAAACGACTCTAGTCAAGCCTATTCTCCGTCCGTGTCGTCGGTGGGGCCGAGCTCCAGTGAGTGTACATAGCTGAGATACCTCTCCCTCTCCAAACTCCACCTCTGCACCACGTCTGTCAGGGCAGGCCACTGGCTGATGACATACGGCCTTCCTGCTCGCCCCTGTATCCCCTCTGCTGTAATTCTGTCACCGGACTGTCCAAGTGGACAAGTATGGCAAGTCGAGGGGAGATGACCTTGGGAGGTCTTTGTTGTGGGGGGGGGGGGGGGGGGGGAGGGGAATTCCATCCCTCTTATAGCCATTGAAATAACCCTGGAAAGTTCTACATGCAATATGTTTTACATTTTATGATAATTATGCTCTAGGTAGTAACGGCATTGATGTCCTTGTGCAGAATTTCTTAGAAGCTGAGAAGCTGGAAGATTGTGCAACAGTAGATTACCAACCAATTGTTGTAATTTCAATATTTAAATTGTCCTAATTACCCTTAACATACCAAGCATTTGAGATCGACAAACCATTCTCAACCCTTTTGAATCTCAGAGGGAAGGAAATGCCCTCACCCCCTCCCCCCCCTCACCGCTAAATGTGTCCAACTCCACTCCGCCACGGCTCTTCCTAGAGCACATCCAGGAAAAAGGAAATGGTGCCTTTTGTTTTCTTTACACAATCCCGACACAGTGGTTTGTTTGGGCGGATGACGAGCTTTCCGTCACACAGACTCAGGCAGAGTCTCGTGGACGTGCAGACGCAGAAAGTACGAATCTGGCCGTACAATAGCACTGTCTCTGGCCCCCGCTGAGGATCTCTGTTGATCCCATAACTACCATACGTCTAAGGGCCTTCTCTCTTCTCCTTCACTCCATCCTTTTCATGCACAGTGTTTGTGTATGGAGCACCCCTGCTAATGTTCATACTCCAGCACCGTGTGTTACAGATTAAGATAATATAATATGAACTAGAAAGTGCATTTCCTGCATAAAATGCGGTGAGTGCTGTAGTACAAAGTGAGGTTGAAAATATTTTTTAATAAAGCCACCTAGATTAAGACATAAAGAAACGTTAAATGGCTTAAATCAAGTGAAGAAAAAAACAAAAGTTCAAAAGTCTTAATGGAGTAAACAATGTAAACATGCACACCATTTAAGAAAAAGTAAATGTTTGGAAAACAAATAAAGTGACGGTTCTATGAATTCTGGTCATCCAGAATTCATAGAACCGTAGTTACGTACGTAACTCTCCTTCTATTTCATTCTTACTGACCGCCAGAGGCAGTGCTTAACACTGGATGACTATTACCAACGTAGTCACGAGGAATCCTGTACCCACCGGAAGGCCCTGAGGGTTCCTGAAAAGCGCAAAGCAATGCTAAAAATGCAGACATGTAAAATGAATTGAACTGAAGTATCTGAAAGGTCAAATGTATTGCCCTGCATTGCTGGTGTGTGTGTGTGTGTGTGTGTGTGTGTGTGTGTGTGTGTGTGTGTGTGTGTGTGTGTGTGTGTGTGTGTGTGTGTGTGTGTGTGTGTGTGTGTGTGTGTGTGTGTGTGTGTGTGTGTGTGTGTGTGTGTGTGTGTGTGTGTGTAGCCCAAGTAGCCGAATAGAGCGGGAAAAACCACCCAATCTGGGAACACTGCTGAACATCCTGCCGCTCCAGCGTCAACGTAAATCAATTAGACCAACTGAAAACAAAGCCGGTATGAAACGAAAACAAGAGTTACGTATGTAACTACGGTTCTATGAATTCTGGATGACTGACAGAGGCAGCGCTTAACACTTGATGTTATCCATCGCGCATGCACAGGTCGAGTATTTAATATCAACAAAGTCACACATGACCGGGGATGACGTCGGGCCGCCCGTCTATATAAGCCCACGTCACTCTCCAAGATGTCCCTTCAGAATCTTCTCGCAAGATTCCGAGTGACAGAGAACTCTGGCGGTCATCCAGAATTCATAGAACCGTAGTTACATACGTAACTCTCCTTCTATTTCATTCTTACTGACCGCCAGAGGTCAGTAAGTTATTACCAACGTAGTCACGAGGAATCCTGTACCCACCAGAAGGCCCTGAGGGTTCCTGAAAAACAGCTGCAGCCAATGCGTGGTGAGCAGCTACATTGACCGTGTAAAATCGGGCAAAGGTGCACGCTGAAACCCAGGAAGCTGCTGCACAAATCTCCCTTAGAGGCACTCCTCGTAGTGCTGCCCAGGAGGTGGAGACACTCCTGGTGGAATGGCCTCTGATGTTAAGAGGCAAAGGCAGTCCTCTTGACTTGTATGCCTCCTCAATGACCTCCACCACCCACTTGGAAAGCCTTTGTCTGGGCAGCGCTTGCCCCTTCCTCGGGCCCCCGTAGCAGACAAACAGGCCATCAGACTGGCAAACACCAGCAGTTTCCTGTATGTAACATCTCATGGTTCTGACCGGGCAGAGTAGTTCTGCTGAACTAGCTTCCTCATCCGGTGGTTGTGAGGGGCCATAAGCTGCTAGCTCTATGACCTGGTTATAGTGGGCCGAAGGCAGTCTCTTTTGAAAAAAAGATGGGTTAGGCCACAGTGCCACCCCTGTGCCGTCTGAGTTCCAGCGTCTACACTGTTCACTCACTGACAACGCATGAAGCTCGCTCACACGCTTGGCTGACGCCATCGCTAGAAAGGCAACCTTTGCCGACAGCCATTTCAGTGGCGCCTGATCCAGGGGCAGACGGAGGGCTCCAAGTACCAGAGATGGGTCCCATGAGGGAACCTTGACAGCCCGTGGGGGGTCTCTCTGCTGGGCTCCTTTAAGAAATCGGGTCACCAAGGAATGAGACCCCACCGTCTGGCTATCAACCTTAATGTGCCTGGATGAAATGGCAGCCACATAGACCCTTAAAGTGGAAGTAGATAGCTTCCTTTCCAGTAAGGAATCACACTTCTATTTCATTCTTACTGACCGCAAGAGGCAGTGGTTAACACTGGATGTTATCGATCGCGCATGCGCAGGTCGAGTATTTAATATCAACAAAGTCACACGTGACCGGGGATGACGTCGGGTCTCCCGTCTATATAAGCCCAAAGAAATCTGAAGAGAAGCGCACGATTCCAAGCTATGCTGAACTTTTTTACAATTTGAATGGAGACTCTAGGTGAAAAATTGAGGAAGGAGATAGGTCCCAAAGTTTGTAGGGAATAATAAAGAGGAAAGAAAGAATAAACTTATGAAGAACAATAGTTGAGCGCTGCATGCAACACTCACCTAATTACCGGTTTATATGGAATATATTGTACGGTATCTACAATTATGTTTTTTTCTCTTTTTCTTCTTCTGTCTCCGCAGGCTCTCAAAGCACTCCAGGAAATGAGTTTGACGTCTCCTTGCTCTCTGCCTCCTCTCTCCACACGCCAAAGCAAAGCCATCCCTGTACAGGCCTTTGAGGTACACACGCATGCTCACACACACACATTCACACGACATAGTTGATGTTCAATGTTGTGGGCTGCTGGTCTTCTGCTTTGATACTTGCGGTGCATACAGATTATCAACAAACCCTCAAAATATATATTGAAACTGAATGAATGTCAAGTACTTGTGTCTCGCTTGACAAGACGTTACTACCAACGTGCTGGCGGTAAGCTCCATTTATACAACAGTCATCCCAAGTCAATCAGAGTTTAAACTAGGCAAGGAGGTCATCAATTCCTCCACATTGTACGGGGACCTTTTTCAGTGTGCGACAACACCCAAACAACACCCGAGGAAAGTACTTCTGAGGCCCAGTAAATAGAAATCAGCCTTTGGTCTCAACTGTTCCTCTCAACAGTTCAGTCAGTTGACTCTAGTTGCTCTTCTAGTTTGATACCCCCGATTGACAAATATCCTCTCAACGACTTCCACGCTGGTATGTTGTTGTCCCTCTCAATTAATTGCATCTCCACAGACACACACAGACACACACACAGTGTGGCACTGAGGCAATGTGCCTGAGATGAACCCATTTATTGTTGAAGTGTAGGATGAACCTCCCCCCCTCACTGAGGAGCCGTTAGTGAGTCATGTGAGGACAAGGACTACCAAAAAGTGCTCTTCACAAAGAAGATGCACTTTTAGCCTCCCCCTCCCTCTGTGTCTGTTGGTTGCTGTGTTTGTGTTAGTGCTTGTTCGCAAGCAATGCTGTGTCCTTGTGTGGATGTGATGACACCTGGAATCAATGTCGGGGAAAAGAACATCGACGCAGTTGCAACATAAAGGAAGGGTATGGTGGAGGGTATGATCACTGCGTTAAAATGAACTTGTACAAGGAAAGACAGACACAGAATGAGCACCAAGAGGAGGACATGAGAGATGCGATTAGTCATTACGGTATGTTCCTCTGATTTGCCACTGACTTCCTGTTTGCACAGGAAGTGGTGGTGGGGTGAAGAGCAAGAGAAAGGTGGCACAAAATACATTTGTTTAATAATTAGTTTAAGCCGAAATCCAGTTTGAACAGGCCTTTCATATATTTTTAGATTAAGATATGATGTGACGAGGTTCAAAACCTGACGTGGTTCTGCTAAGATGCCCCCTGGTGGGGAGGCCATGGTATGCCCTGTAAACGCATGGAAAAGCTCTCTACCCCTCTCTCTTATCTCTTATCTAAAGGATGTGTTGGTCTGGCTGTGGGAGTGGGTGTGTGTGCATGTTCTCTGAAAGTTTTTATTATCACCAAACCTGGCTTCATAGAGTTTGGCTGCTATCCGGGGGCCAGCCTTATTGTTGGGGAATGAACAGAAGCTGATCATAGTGTGTGTGTGTGTGTGTGTGTGTGTGTGTGTGTGTGTGTGTGTGTGTGTGTGTGTGTGTGTGTGTGTGTGTGTGTGTGTGTGTGTGTGTGTGTGTGTGTGTGTGTGTGTGTGTGTGTGTGTGTGTGTGTGTGTGTGTGTGTGTGTTTATTTCCTCACCAACACAGGTGAAGCTGGATGGCTGTTTGGCAGAGCTGGCCAAGATAGGGAAGAGCCAGAAACACACTCTGTCCGTCGACGTGGAGGGAGGGAGACTGGTGGTGATGAAGAAGGTGAAGGACAGCCAGGAGGACTGGACCCCCTTCACCCACGACAAGAGTGAGTACCGACACTCACGTACACACCCGCTCACACCCACACATTCACATTGCGAGTTGCTTCTGTGTTTTCAACCTGGATTTGAGTTATACTTAGCGTTGCAAACTTTATTGTCAATCAAAGAATATTGTACGTCTTTGCCATGTTTCAATGGTACTATTACTATTGACTATTAGACAACAGTTCGTTCCGACCAAGGTATTTGATTGGACAAGAGGCATTCAATGAGGGCTGATATAGAGTATAAGAGCACTGGGACTTTTAACTATAGGCAAGGCAAGGCAACTTTATTTTTTATAGCAATTTTCATACACAAGGCAGACTCAAAGTGCTTCTCATATAAACATTGTCATACCATAAAATATAATAATAGATAAAGAAAAGAAAACATATGCAAAGAAATTAGTAAAATAGAAAGTGCAATGGATTTAAGATCAGATCAACAGTCTCTCTGGTACCCACATCGCGACTCCAACCCGACCTAAAGGAACTTGGTCCTTTCTCTGGGACTCCAACCCGGATTCTAGTCAATTTCTATTCTAGGACTCTAATTCTATTCTAGGACTCTATACTAGGACTCTAACCCAGATTCTAGGACTCTAACCCAGACACACGTCGGGACTCTAACCACGAACCAAAGGCCTTATTCTGGGACTCCAACCCAGACAGACGTCGGGACTCTAACCCAGACAGAACTCAGGCCTTTCTCTGGGACTCCAACCCGACCTAAAGGAACTTGGTCCTTTAGGCTTTACAGATGTTCTAATAACCGTTAATGGTATCAACGGTCTTTATGTACCTTAGATAGATAGTGTGTTTAGGTGTTGCTTGGCAACAGTTCAGTCCCAGTCCAGTTGCAGATCTATTTGTGTTGGCGGAGCCAAATAAATCATTAAATAAACAAACGGATCATAATCTGTTGTTGCTTATTACTGTTAACTAATAATTGGTGCTTGTAGAACTGTTGTACAAAAGCAGTATCACTCTCGTGGTCAATGCTCTCGTGTGATATTGCTTAATTGATCGCTCCCTTTGTCAATTTAGTTTTTTAAATATACAACGCTCCCTCTGGCTCCCTGACCACCACCCCATGGTTCTCTCTCACTCTCTGTACGTGCCTCCCTCTCTCTTGTCCCTCCCGCGCTCCCTGTCCCTGATCTGCTCGCCCTCCCTCTGTGTGTGCCAGTCCGTCAGCTGATCAAGTCACAGCGGGTCCAGAATAAGCTGGGCATTGTGTTTGAGAAGGAAAAGGACAAGACCCAGAGGAAAGACTTCATCTTCGCCAGTGCCAAGGTATGTGCATGACACGCACACACACACACACACACACACACACACACACACACACACACACACACACACACACACACACACACACACACACACACACACACACACACACACACACACACACAAGGGCGCATGTATACTGTCATGCAAATACATGTTATAGTGTAATACATTTACAATTGTGTTCACTAACATATTATCGACAAACACTTTTTTTTACTTACAAATGCATGTATAGAAGCTACCGTGTGTGTGTGTGTGTGTGTGTGGTTGTGTGTGTGTTTGTGTGTGAGAGAAGTGACGGGAAGGACCTGCATATTTGTTGCACACAATAGCGGAGAGGAAGCTGTACAATCTTCGCATGAAGACATTGGTGCAATTTGATATAGTTTAAAACAATGCTTTCCTAAGGGTCTGTTGTTAAAAGAGAACAGGTTCAAAAACATAGATGGCTGCCTTTGTTAAATATTTCTAAAGTGTAATAAGTGTAATGATTCAATGGGATTTAAAGTTGAATTCTTGATGTAACTGAATTGATTCCGAAGAAAAAGTCTTTCTGTCCCTTTAATGTAATGTAACTTAGTGCTCATGCTATCAAGTGTTTTCCAGCTGACCGTTATTGATGTCTGTGTTTCTCAATCCCCGCCATATGACATCATTACGCGTCGTTGTGATGTTTTTCAGAAGCGCGAGGCCTTTTGCCAATTGCTGCAGTTGATGAAAAATAAACATTCCAACCAAGACGAGCCAGACATGATTTCAATCTTCATTGGCACCTGGAACATGGGTAGGACCCACTCACTCACTCACTCACTCACTCACTCACTCACTCACTCACTCACTCACTCACTCACTCACTCACTCACTCTATCACTCTATCACTCACTCACTCACTCACTCACTCACTCACTCACTCACTCACTCACTCACTCACTCACTCACTCACTCTATCACTCACTCTATCACTCACTCACTCACTCATCACCCACTCACTCTATCACTCACTCACTCACTCACTCACTCACTCACTCACTCACTCACTCACTCACTCACTCACTCACTCACTCTATCACTCACTCTATCACTCACTCACTCACTCACTCACTCACTCACTCACTCTATCACTCACTCACTCACTCACTCACTCACTCACTCACTCACTCACTCACTCACTCACTCACTCTATCACTCACTCACTCACTCATCACCCACTCACTCTATCACTCACTCACTCACTCATCACCCACTCACTCTATCACTCACTCACTCACTCACTCACTCACTCACTCACTCACTCACTCACTCACTCACTCTATCACTCTATCACTCTATCACTCACTCACTCACCTACTCACTCCCTGACATGACCCACGGCCGTAGTCAGAGACTCAACCAGAGGTATGAACCCCTCCCTAGGCTCGGTTCCTGCGCCCAAGGCCATGAGCTCGTGGGTGTTGTGTCGCGGCCTGGGCAAGACCCTGGACGAGATGACGGTCACCATCCCCCACGACCTGTACGTGTTCGGGACCCAGGAGAACTCCATGTGCGACCGCGAGTGGGTGGAGTCCATCCGCGCCGGCCTGAAGGACCAGACGGACCTGGAGTACAAGCCGGTGGGTCGGGGGTCCGGCTCGGGGGAGCTGAGTGGATGATGCTCGAGCGGCGGTAGCTCAGGAGGTAGAGCGGGTCGGCTGGTAACCGCGAGGTTGCTAGTTCAAGCCCCGGCTCCTCCTAGCAGAGTGTCGAGGTGTCCCTGAGCAAGGCACCTAACCCTAACTGCTCCTGACGAGCTGGCCGCCATGCACGGTTGACTCCCCCGTCGGCGTGTGAATGTGTGCATGAATGGGTGAATGTCAGGCAATATTGAAAAGAGCTTCAGATAAAAACGCTATATAAATGCAGTCCATTTACCATCTACCATATGCTGGGTCACACCACACTCTAGAAGGTTGATTGAGGTTGGTGTACACCGGTCGGACATGTGGCCAACAAGAAACGTCACCTGACGACGGCCAGCCATCAGCAATGAGTATATTGCGCCCTGGCCTGGTGGTGTGGTAGTTCACAAGCACCTAAAGACAAAGTTGGTTTCAAATGGTTCCTCTTTATTTTGTGGGGGAAAGGAGAACTGTCCCCTCTTTCTAAAAAAACAGTTACACTAAAATACCATCTGCTTATTTGCAGCGTGGGATCACCTTGGCTCCCGGTCCCCTCTCATTTTGTAAGGCTTCAAACAGAACAAGCTTTTCCCCGTAAAACAAAAAAGCTGTTCCATGTACATAGCAACACTTGGTTTCTATGTACGGAAGGTGAATCAACGTCAACGGAAAGTTTCCTTTAACCCTTGGTAGACTAGCCGAAACTGGCAGTGTCTGCCGAGCGTGCTTTGCCCCTGACCACACGCGCTCCTCTTCCTGCGCGATGACAGATCGCCGTGCAGACGCTGTGGAACATCAAGATCGCCGTGCTGGTGAAACCCGAGCACGAGAACCGCATCAGCCACGTGGGCGTGTCCAGCGTCAAGACGGGCATCGCCAACACCCTGGGTAACGACCGCAGTGCCATTCCCGCCCAAGCACAAGCACATGCGATCGCACACACACACACACACACACACACACACACACACACACACACACACACACACACACACACACACACACACACACACACACACACACACACACACACGTGATGTGTTAAGTTTTATTCTTGGGGTTCTTGCTGATTATTGCTGATTTTACAAAATACAAATTCATTGCTGCTGGTCGTTTCCTAGGTAACAAAGGGGCTGTAGGGGTGTCCTTCATGTTCAACGGAACATCTTTTGGGTTTGTCAACTGCCACCTGACGTCAGGGAATGAGAAGATTGCCAGGTATGCACCCATGCACACATACACGTGCACACACGTACACAGGTTCAACCACCAGAACCAGAATTGTCTACATGCTGCACTGTTAAAATACAATCTAACCAGACTACCATTTCATGCTGCAAATAAGATCAGATTCAGAACATCTTAAAACAGGCGCTTCCTGAAGTCGATCCGCTATTTTGAATCCGTGGCTTTCTTCTATAGGAGGAACCAGAACTACCTGGACATCCTGCGGCTGCTGTCGCTGGGCGACAAACAGTTAAGCTCCTTCGACATCTCACTGCGCTTCACACACCTCTTCTGGCTGGGAGACCTCAACTACCGGCTGGACATGGACATCCAGGTGGAGCACTCGCACCACACACACCAGTCAGAGTTATCCAGACCTTTGACCCACTGACGCTTCAAGGAAATTCCCTTTGCGCCGTTCGAGTCTGTCTGCCACGCTCTCTTACTGCTGATGCTACGATGTTTACTTGATGATTCATCGCTTTCATTATGATTTTCTCCCGTGTGCGTGTGTGTGTGTGTGTGTGTGTGTGCGTGCGTGCGTGTGTGCGTGTGCGTGCGTGTGTGTGTGTGTGCAGGAGATCCTGAACTACATCAACAGGAAGGAGTTTGACCCCCTGCTGAAGGTGGACCAGCTCAACCTGGAGAGGGAGAAGAACAAGGTGTTCCTCCGCTTCGGTCAGTACACCCGTCTGTCTCTCTGTCTGTCCATTCCTCTCTTCTCAGTTGTTGCGCAATATACAGGAGCTTATATCCCCCATCGCTATGTGGCTCATGTGACACCCAGTTTGGCAGTTTGTCAAACAAAAGGTTTCCACGTCGTTACCACGTCATAAACAGGAACCAGAGCAAACACTGGTCGGGCACGTTGTTTCGGTGCTCTCTGGAGTCGAAGCGTGTAATTAGAAGCTGGTTGTGTGAAACCCTGCAGTGGAAGAGGAGATCTCCTACCCGCCCACCTACCGCTACGAACGGGGCTCCAGGGACACCTACGTCTGGCAGAAGCAGAAGGCCACCGGGGTGGGTCCGCAGTACACACGCACACGCATACGCACTCGCACTCCAACCATCTCCCTCCAGCAGCCACACCCAACAGGTGGCCCGGGACTGGGGTCATGACCACGGTATGGTGGCGCGGTCTATTGCTGCTGTGTGGAGCCAGAGGCCAGGGACGTCCCCTCAAACGATGTCACTGTACTGAGTCTCCTGTTATAAAAGCACTTTATAGCTTTTCAAAGATGCTATCAGGATAAAGTGTTTATTATTACTATTATTATTGCTATTGCTATATACTATTATTGTTTTTATTATGATTATTAATATGAAAAGGATGTTGGCGTACTAGCATCAACATTGTGTATCTTCTGTGTCTGTGTGTGTCTCTCTCTCACACCTCCATGCCTGTCCCCTCTCTGGTCCTCAGATGAGGACCAACGTCCCGTCGTGGTGTGACCGGATCCTGTGGAAGTCCTACCCTGAGACACACATCGTCTGCAACTCCTACGGTGAGACCCGCTCTGCAGGATATCATATATACCACACCTCGTAGCAGCAACAGTGCAGCACTGTGAGTCAGTTTGGAAAGCGATCGTTTTTGTTATATTCTCCCGCTGTGTCGTGTCAGGCTGTACGGATGACATCGTGACCAGTGACCACTCCCCAGTGTTCGCGACCTTCGAGGTGGGGGTGACGTCTCAGTTTGTCTCCAAGAAAGGTACATGGCTGAAATCACACGTCCCTTTTGTCTCAATGTCTCTTGATCCTTTAGGTCTTTCAAAATCTGTTTGTCCGTGTGTCTGTATGTCTTACCCTTTCCTTTACTGCTAAACTTGCTGTTAACTGCGTGTCCAACCCATGGTTTCTGTTTCTTCCTCCTCATCTGTGGGGTTCCCCAGGTCTGCCCAAGACTTCGGAGCAGGCCTACATAGAGTTTGAGAGCATCGAGGCCATCGTGAAGACGGCCAGCAGAACCAAGTTCTTCATTGAGTTTTACTCCACTTGCCTGGAAGGTGAGGGCTGCAGAAACACACACCTATGTCCATGGGCTCTAAGAGGTTCAAGGGCACACCGATTTGCCCAAAAAGGAAAAGTGATAATGATCAAGGTTTAATCAAAGACCCCCCCACCCCTCAATGGGTTCCCTGATGGATTAGGAAATGATGAAGGATTGATTGTTCTGTCTTCGTCTTGATCTGCATCACTCTCTCTCCTCCTCCCATTCTGTCCATCCCCAGGCCGTCAGTATGCTAGTGTGTTGTGCGTTCCCCTGCCCGGCACCTCCTCTGCCCCTTTTTGCCATGTTATGTTCAATATAAATGCCGTCTTATAACCTCCCTGCATCTCCCCCATGCTCCTCTTCTCCCACCTTCCTCCTTTGGTTCAACTAAATCTCTCTCTCTCTCTCTCTCTGTCTCTGTCTCTGTCTCTGTCTCTCTCTCTCTCTGTCTCTCTCTCTCTCTCTGTGTGTGTGTGTGTGTCCCTCTTTTCTCTCACCCCTCCCTACAGAGTTCAAGAAGAGCTATGAGAACGACACCCAGAGCAGTGACAACGTCAACTTCCTCCGCGTGGGCTGGTCCAATAAGCAGCTCACCACCCTGAAGCCCCTCCTCTCTGAGATCGAGTACCTGCAGGACCAGCACCTGCTGCTCACCGTCAAGTCCCTGGACGGCTACGAGTCCTATGGTGGGGTTACATTGCTTTGTGTGTGTGACTATGTAAGCAGAAGAATAGTATGTATGTATTTTTAACTGTAATTATTGTGTTATGAATAAAACGTATACAGAATAATTATTGTTACTCATTTAACTAAGTCCTTTCACTGTTGGTTTTGTGCAATTGCATACCTTGGAGGGAATGGGATCGAATATGTTAACCAATTATTGTGTTCTAAGGCATGTAAAGCATGATTGTATTGTGTCACAGAGAGACTTGACGTGTTTTTGTGTGTGTGTGTGTGTGTGTGTGTGTGTGTGTGTGTGTGTGTGTGTGTGTGTGTGTGTGTGTGTGTGTGTGTGTGTGTGTGTGTGTGTGTGTGTGTGTGTGTGTGTGTGTGTGTGTGTGTGTGTGTGTGTGTGTCGTTCCCCAGGAGAATGTGTGTTGGCCCTGAAGTCGATGATCGGCAGCACGCCGCAGCAGTTCCACACGTACCTGTCCCACCGCGGCGAGGAGACGGGCAACATCCGCGGCTCCATGAGGGTCCGCGTGCCCTCCGAGAGGATGGGCACCCGGGAGCGGCTCTACGGTAACAAGGCTGCCACGTACCATGTGACCCTGCGGAACGCGCAGCCATTGGTCCATTTAATAGCCCGGAATAAACCGTTGAATAAATGTGTTGTGTATGAAGATAGAGTGTATATGGTGTGGAAGTAGTCCAGTGGTTAGGGGGTTTATCACCAAGTTGGGAGGTTCTGGGTCAAATATCTAACTGCTTTCTAATGATATGAATATACCAAAAAAAGCTGTTATTCAAGAGACGCTTCCTGCTGAGCAAAGGGACCGTTTTTGGGCTCAGATGAGCTACATTCTGAGCTGCGTGCTGAGCTGGGTTCTGAGCTGGTTCTGATCTGGGTTTATGAGCTGGTTCTGAGCTGCGTTCTGAGCTGTGTTCTGAGCTGGGTTCTGAGCTGGTTCTGAGCTGCGTTCTGAGCTGTGTTCTGAGCTGGTTCTGAGCTGGATTCTGAGCTGGTTCAGAGCTGGGTTCTGAGCTGCGTTCTGAGCTGATTCTGAGCTGATTCTGAGATGGGTTCTGAGCTGGGTTCTGAGCTGGTTCTGAGCTGCATTCTGAGCTGGTTCTGAGATGGTTCTGAGCTGGGTTCTGAGCTGCGTTCTGAGCTGGGTTCTGAGCTGCATTACTAGCTGGGTTCTGAGCTGTCTTCTGATATGGTTCTGAGCCGGGTTCTGAGCTGTGTTCTGAGCTGCGTTCTGAGCTGGGTTCTGAGCTGGTTCTGAGCTGGTTCTGAGCTGCATTCTGAGCTGGTTCTGAGCTGGTTCTGAGCTGGTTCTGAGCTGGGTTCCGAGCTGGGTTCTGAGCTGGTTCTGAGCTGCGTTCTGAGCTGGGTTCTGAGCTGCGTTACTAGCTGGGTTCTGAGCTGTCTTCTGAGCTGGATTTGAGCCGGGTTCTGAGCTGGGTTCTGAGCTAGTTCTTGTGCTTGTGTCTCAGAGTGGATCAGTGTGGATAAAGACGACGCCGGTGGTCCCAAAGGCAAATCCACCCTGCTGCCCCGATCCGGACACGAATACGTCAAGTCTGTACACTCTCCTTTCATATTTCAATGAATCTATATCAATACTGATCAGAGACGCTTATACTCCGAGCGTCACTGTGTGTTCCCGCTGGGCCTAAGCTGTGCTCCTGCTGATGTGCGGTGTGGGGCTGTGTGTTTGGAAGCAGGCCGTCGCAGGGCCGCAAGCCCCTAGGAACAGAGCTGGGGAGGGTCAGCGAGGAGGGGGAGAGGAACACCAAGGAGGAGACCGCTACTAGGTACACACACACACACACACACACACACACACACACACACACACACACACACACACACACACACACACACACACACACACACACACACACACACACACCCAAGACTTCCTCCTAATGCCACCGCTGTGTGTCTGTCTCTAAGGTCCAAGCAGCCAGAGTCTCCCGACGACCCGTCGTTGTGTAAGAACAGCTACAACAACCCCGCCTACTACATCCTGGAGGGCGTCCCTAACCAATCAGCCGCGGTGGCCATGCTGCCGGAGCTCCTCCCGTCCACTTCCCTCGCCAGCGCCCCGGCGGCCAAACCCTCCGCCCCCTCGGCGCTGCCTCGCGCCAAGCCCGCCTCCGGCCCCTCCCCCGGGCCCCCTGGCCCCCGCAGCAGGCCCCCAGTGGGCCTCTCCGTCCGCACCATCACCGAGGAGCCGTGCCCTGAGGAGGAGGGCGTGGTCCCGGGCCCGACCGCCGCCCCGGTGGGGAGCTCTCTGAACCGCCCGCCCCCGGACTTCCCCCCTCCCCCGCTGCCCAAAGGCGCCCTGGAGATGGCCGTGGAGGGCCCCTTCGCCAAGCCCCGCCCCCAATTTCCCGACCTGGCCGAGGTACGCATCGCCCCCGTCGCCTCGGCGCCGTTCGCCCTGGGGGAGGGCTACCCGAGAGGAGGGGGGGGAGGGGGGGGAGGGGGAGGAGCTCTGGACGACCAGTCCTGCTCGGTGCTGCAGATGGCCAAAACCATGAGCGAGAGCGAGTTCTCTGGACAGCCCCCCCGGGCCCCCTCGGCCCCGCCCCTCATGCGGGGGCCAGTTCTGGGGCTGGGGCTGGACGTGTGCCGCACCTTCCCCCCGAGACACCCCATCCCAGAGAGCATCGCCGAGGACACGCCTGAGGAGGTAAATGTAGTAGCTAGTGCTAGTTAGCATAGCTGCTGTAGCAAACGCCCCTCTGTGTTGGAGTGAGTCTGTGTGTAAAAGGTGAAACTGACTTTAAACCGCTCTCTGTGGGAGTCAGACTATGTATAAAAGGTTCAACTGACTTCGATGTGCACGTTCGTGGAAGCTATGGCAGACCTTTTTTACACACAAAAAAGCACCTACAAAGAGATTAAGAACCTTGTATTCAAGTTTTTTGGTTTAAAAACTTGTGGGAAACACTATTGATGGTGAATAACTTTGGCAGCAGCTAATACACTTGGGCGGCCAGCCGAGGTAGAGTCTGTGGGAAACGCTAAATGAGGACCCTACTGGATTACTGATTATTAAATGACTGACTGGAAGTGAAATTTACAGACCGTAACCTTGACTAAATCTACTGATTTCTCTGGGTTTGAACACAGTTGAGAACTATTACAAAATGTGAGTACAAAGCTCAACAAAATGTATAACCTGGGTCAAGTCCAATGTGCGGTTCCTGTCAGACACAACCAGAAGAATCATATGTTAAAACAACAATTCCTGACATCCCCGCAAGAAAGACAACTACACCAGACTGGCCAGCAGAGCGTCCATTGACTGTGTTGTTTTTGGCGCCCTCTGCAGGCTCTTTGGGGCAGCAGCAGCTCGTCACTGTCGGTGGGAGAGTCCTCCGTCGGGGAGTGGCTCCAGAGGCTGGGCCTGGAGCGCTATGAGAAGGGCCTTCTGCACAACGGCTGGGACGACCTGGAATTCCTCAGGTGCACATGCTTATAAACCAGCCCACGATTCAAAATGGATGGGTTTACACCAAGAATGTACACTATTTGAGTCAATTAGCAGACGCTTTTATTCAAATTCACTAACTGTGAATTCAGATGTATACAAGAAGCACGCAGAGGTCAGGCCTAATGTGCAACATATAGGCTGCAGACACGGGCGATCGAACACGCTTGCATGCACATTTCTGTCTCAGATACATACATAGTTATCTACATACATACATACATACATACATAAAATATTAGATATTTTACTGAAGTGATATCAAATTGCATTCTTATTAAACAAGGATGGTTTCCATAAATTATCTTTTTTCTCCTCTGTAATATCGTACCCACCGCCCGTCTAATCTGTGGTCCCCTCACACCGCTCTCCTCCAGTGACATCACCGAGGAGGACCTGGAGGAGGCCGGGGTCCTAGATCCCGCCCACAAGCACATCCTGCTGGAGAGCCTGAGGCAGCAGAACCAATGAGATTAAGCCTCCTCCAACGGGGGACCCTTGTCCATCTGGTAACGGCTAGGGCTCGAGCTGAGGGCAACACGCCAGCTCCCAGAACCAGAGTGAACCGGACTGAGCTGGACTGGGTGTCAATGTGGGCCAGGCAATTGCACTTCGTTTCTTTTTTGTTCAGTGGACACGTGTTGAACCGATACCTTGTCCCCATCCCCCAGGCTGTCAGCCCCTGTCAGACAGGTGGCGGGGCTACCAATGACACGGGACCATTTGGACCATTCACACATGGCGAGAGGCTGCCGACTTGAATCTCACTACATCTTACCCGAACCCCGACCCTCTCACTCTTTACCGCCAAGCCTGACCTGCTGGAGTCGATACCCCGTGTGCTGAGGCTTATCCTGAGAAACGTAGCCTACCTCCGAGGATAACCCGGTCGAACGTTGAAGACCTTCAACCTGAGCGCAGCCATGAGTGAAGGGTTTGTCATCGGGAGAAAAAAACGGAACATCGTGCAACCCTGAGTCTGAAACCTCAGCCAACACCCCCTCCCCTCTCCTTCACCCCCACCCCCACTGAAGACCCTGAGTTTGTGACGTTGAGGACTCTGAATCCTCCAGGCCTGGCCTCTGGATGACTGATGAGCTGAGGGTGACCAGAGGCCAGGCCTGGCCCCCAGCCTAAGACTGGTGGTGGTCCGGGCCAGGCCTGAGGAGGGGCCTCCTCCCACACAGATAGAGCTACTGTAAACGATACCTTTTGATCCCGTTATTCAGATAGTGGAAATTTATGTCTGTTTTCTCTTTTTTTTATATTGATTCAGTGTCTCTGCATGTATTTATGGCCCAAAGTATTTTTTGTTCTGTTTTGTTTCCATTTTTCCAAGATAAAGGGATTATTATTGAGCAAACAAACCAAACCATCACTGTGAGAGAATTGTAGAAGCTGTTTTATGTGCTAACGGATCTTCTTAAGGTCAAACACATTTCTTTTCACACAATGATAAGTTCCTCAGAAAACAAATAATTGTATTTTGGCCAGAGAGGAATGATTAATCGTCTTTATGATTTAAAGATCAATATAACCTTGAATCTACTTATTATTATTATACTTGCTGTTGAGTTCCATGATGTGGAGTTTTAGGCTTTTTAAGTCACCCTTTAACAGACTTTGAATTTAAGTAACTTGAATTTCAGAATTGATTTACGCAAGTAAAGGTTGGGTATGGGATTTGCGAAACGCCAGCAAATTTTGAAAATACACAACTCAAAAATATTCCTACCCACTCTCCTTCAACGCTGACTGACTCCACCCATTCCAAGTACATGGACGCGCAATCATGCACGAGCGCGAACACAGATGCGTGAAAGAGAGCTATTATAGAGTGGCGAAGTCACGCCCCTTCCGGTAGGGCTCATGGGACCTATGAGATCGAAAAATATGAATGGGTGTCAATGGAGAGAAAATAATTATTTTCTGGTCCCGGTCTTTATATGCCCTGGATTACACATATGTTGTTTGTGGATTTAAAGGATAATTTTTCATGCAAAGAGTTCGACCGTTTATTGTGCAATTGTTCAGATAAAGGCTGTAGAGAAAACACAACGAGAAAGACTACACGGCTCGTATGTGACGTCACGCTCCCTGCGACTGGCGTGGAGAAGACCGACAATCTTCCCATTGGCATAACAAACTCTGCACGTGCCCCGACTTATAATGGTTTTCACCTCTTTCGATGCTTTTATCCTCCCCTTGGAAAAAGCGGTGAAGTGGGGCAGAGAGATCGCCATCTCTGTGCCGAGTTCCAAGGGCGGGTGTGGTGACGTATATCATATGCGTCGAGAGCAGCGAAGAGCTGTAGTTCACAAAGCGGCCTCACATAAAACCTAAAATTATCAAACTTCTTCACGAACATTTTTAGTTTTCTTTGCATGAAAAATTATCATTTAAATCCACAAACAACATATGTGTAATCCAGGGCATATAAAGACTGGGACCAGAAAATAATTATTTTCTCTCCATTGACACCCATTCATATTTTTCAATCTCATAGGTCCCATGAGCCCTACCGGAAGGGGCGTGACTTCGCCACTCTATTAGCTAGTTAGCTAGCTCCGGTAGCTACCGCAGGATAACAAATAACAACAGACAGAAGCTTGCTCTGG
Source organism: Gadus macrocephalus (assembly GCF_031168955.1). Taxonomy (NCBI): domain Eukaryota; kingdom Metazoa; phylum Chordata; class Actinopteri; order Gadiformes; family Gadidae; genus Gadus; species Gadus macrocephalus. The sequence continues at coordinate 12,415,675 of NC_082397.1, read as the reverse complement.
GTCACGAGCTTTGAGTTCGTGCACGAAGGGGTCATGCGCGGGGGGAGGGGGAGGGGGAGGGGGAGTGCAGTACGACCGTTTGATTGACGTACTTACTGTCCAATGCCACTCGGTGGGTCTGGAAATCATTGGCTGGAGTTTTTCGAGCCCTGCCCATTCCACAGATGATTGACTTGTTTAATTTCCATGTCAGTACTTCTAACTCATCGGCTGTCAGTGGGTTATGATAAGGATTTCAAGTAATTTTGCAAAAATGGCCAAAAAAATAATTCCATGCCCAACCTAAATGTTCTTGCAGTTCTTGGATTTGACCAACAGGTGGCGCCGCTATTCCAGAAACCTTCTCAATAGAGGTCAAAGTGGAACTGGAGGGAAATTAACGCAACCAAAACAAGATAACGAAAAGGATTTGTACTTAATAATTTACTGTTCGATTTTCTTTGTTTCACATGAATATGCGTTGCTAGTTAAGTCTTTCTTCAAGACTAAATATCCTGCCATTATTGCAATGAAAACAGAAGACTGAATCATGCTTTGTGTTTTCGAGGGACATAATCCATAACTACCTAGGTTGTTTCATCACAATTCTGTGATACTTTGGGTAAAGTACACCCATAGTGTCCACAATTCTTACCTTCCTTCTGTTATTTTTAAACCACACACACAACCTATTACATTCATCAATCTAACCTTACTTAGGATAACTTCGGTTAAGTGATTTAGTTCAGTGAATTGAGAAAGGTTTGTTTTCCTCAACTTGACATCCATTTGCTCTGGCCATCCTCTGTAGCAATAGGCCTTTGTTTTGTGATTGCAATGCAGTTTTGTTAAGTGCCTGCGTGTCATTGCATCTTAAGTTGCCATATAGAGAATATTTTTCCAATTGCTCTTTGTGTGTGTGTGTGTCTGTGTCTTCTGTGTCTGTGTGTGCTCTGTTCTCTCCATCCATTTTCTACACTGTACTGTTATAGCTCCCTGCTTGTACTTTAGTTGTTTTAACTTAATGAACGTGACTGCTATGCAACGTTATTTCCCCCCCAAATAAAACCTAATGTTTGCTTCATCTAAACATTACTTAAATCAATTTGGTCTATTTTAAATTATTTGATGCATTCCCTGTGTCTACTTTTGGTGTTCTTTTTCTTTAAAAAACATTTGTAATCATTTAAAAATTGGGCCCATTAGTTATCTTCAATAAATAACAGTGCCCATCTCTCCAAGATTGTGTGTCATGTGTTGTAGGCCTATAGTGGATTATTATGGAGGTGGTAGCCTAGTATCTGTTCAGTCTGGCTATACACTAAACTCCACTTTTAGTGGTTTCATGGTTTTGTGACATTTCTCCTCAGTTCTATTCAGAGCCAATGTGTTGCTTTTACCAGTTTGGCTTTGTTGCTTTTGTATTCATGGTTGCAGCCATCCCTGGGTAAATCAAGCTGCCTATTCCAAACTTAAACTTGTGTCAAGACCAATCACAGCTTGAGTGCCACACCGGACATGTGATTGGCCAGCCCAAACTGTTAGGGTCTTCCTTCAGGCTCTCCTGGGCCAGCGGAGAACTGCTAACGAGAGTCACAAGACAAACTGGAAATCAAGTATACTTGAGGTCCAACCATGAGGAACCGATGGAATTTATTCTTCAGAACCGAGCAGCTACCATCTGCAGAAGCTGATTAACTGCCCTCAGGATTCCACAAAGAACACATGAGGTGTGTCTCCATGACTCCAATGCTGCTGACTAAGTCGCAGACCGCAAAGAGTTATGTAGATATCGAGGTTATGAATGGGAGAGGCCTTACACCTGAACCATCTGTCCAATTCTACTAAGTGATGTCGGCCAGACACGCAGAGATGCATGCCTCTACCTTGATTTCAGACCATTAAAAACAAACAAGTTTTGTCATCCTCGAAGCTGTTGTCGGATAGGCCACCACATGGTTGAATGAGCCAGTGACTTGGTGTACAGACTGAAGAGGATAGGACCCAGGACAGAACCCAGGGGGACCCCAGTAGTGAGACAACAAGGGTCGGACAGGGATCATACCCAGGGTGCCCTGTGGATCCAATCTGTGAGGTGTGTTATGGACAGGAAGAGGGCGGAGCCTGAGACTCCCAGTTGTGCGAGGTCTCAGAGGAGGAGCCGGTGGTTCACTGTGTCAGTCTGCTGAGAGGTCCTACAGAATGATGAAGGAGGAGAGACGTTAAGTGGCCTTCCCTGAATCCAGACTGGTGAGGGTCCAGAAGGCTGTTCTGCTGAACGTATGCAGCAGCGGGTTCGGAAAAGAGGAGGGCAGAGAATAGTTTCTCGCGCCACGTGTTAACTGATGCTTGATGTTGACTTCAGTGCTCAAGGGCGTTTCTAGGCCTAAAGGGTCGCCTAGAGTGCCACCTGGGAGGGCGCCAATTGGGTGCCATATATATATATATATATACATTTGTATATTTGAATTATTCAATTCGATTCATTTCAACCAAATGTTGCATTTGCTGCACTCCAAGCAGTTTTCAATTCCGAATAATCTATTTGGTTTCTGTGCGATGAAGACGAGGGACGGTGGGGGAGGGGCTGCGGGTGGACGGTCAGCGCAGCAGTTGGCAGTTCATTTGGTGAAATGTTCCGTCTGACCTGAGCTTGAGCCTGTATAGATCAAAGCCACCGGGGTGGCCGTTTAGGAAAAATAGGCATATTTTATGTTGCACTTTTATTTATTTTGTGTCATGGTATAATGGTAAAATTTAAAAGGTTTTTTTTTTTTTGGTAGATGGTTTGGGTTAGAATTATGTTTTTTAACTTTGCTGTCTACTTCGTAATTGTTAGTTAAAATGTGTTCTCCATTGACAGATTTTCTTTTCAGTCTGGTTTCCCTGACTGCAACAGAACAATCTTACGGATGTGGCTCATGCTGGCATTGAATTATGATTTCTAACAGATCCTTTTCTAAATAAGTGTAATGGGTACTTCAGTTTGTTCCTTTGTTTGAAGGTTCTGTACAGTATGGGAATGGCTATGGCCCTGTGTACGAGCAGAACGAGGGAAATGCTATTTTGTGGTTTGTCGACCCTCCTAGTTTCAATCTGTTGTAACTGTTTGATCACTGATAGAGGATCCTGACGATGACATACATTTGGCTGTTTGTTGTCATTTATAAAAAAGATAGTAAGGGTGGTGGGGTCGAAAGCCGGTGTACTCTACGGTTTGCAGATAATGATACATGACACTGTTTCCATGCAGGAGATCTCTACCTGAGTGTGTGTGGAGATGGCTGGTTTAACCTGTGCACACTGATTACTCAATGTGTAACAGGGGTGCAGCCCCACCCAGCCCAGAGTCCAATCAGACTCGGGCCAGGTGAGGCTGCCTAAACCAGCCATCATCCGCACCCACTCCACAATAGTTATGTATATAAGTTTTTACAATTTAGGCCCAATCAACAAAATGTAATATGTGAGAGAGTAGAAGTATTCTGCTGCTGTCTGCTGTCTGCTTTAGAGGTTTCTGTCCCACATCATGTACAGAGCAAAGTTGATCCACGTCAGAAACCCCTCCCCTTCAATTTGACCTCATCCTAATCCTAATTTAATACCTAAACATGACCATCTCTAACCTTAACTGAATACATTTATTTAACTATCTTTAACCTAATATCTAAACATGAACATCGGTATCACAATATCCAAACTTAACAATAACTAAACATCATGACCTAAACTTTACTATTTCTAACTTTTTTACCTACAACTAACCATCCATAATCTTGTACCAAAAGAGGAATTTTTACAAACTACCTGAACCCAAATGTCCCTTGGTCTCTCCCTCTTACAGGTCTCTATAGGCCTTCTACCATGTTTGTTTGAAGAACACCCAGCAGGTTGGCAGCCCCATTTCATTGAAGGAATTTGTATTCAGTCAAAATAGAAATGGAAAAATTAAATACTGTTGACTATTGCAAGATGTCAAAAAAATAATCAGATCATTGAGCAGTCTGAGTAGTGCTTCCATAATGTACATTTATTAGAATATGTAGGGTAGTGCTATATCTTCTCATTCACTAGAGCTCTCATCACTTCATCATTGAATGGAAATACTGGACATAAAGACAGGCGCTTGAATGAAATACATTTTTAGATCAACGTGGGGAAGAAAAAAATCTACCTATTTATATTACTAATTACAGGATTACCTTTCAAGTAACAAGGGGTCTGTGTAGCGGTTCAAAAAAGATCTGCATGTTGGTCAAAATAAAATATTAATAAATACACTAGTTTGCATTTTAAGTACATATGCGGCTTTCCCTTCAACGTATCAAATTTCAGACCTGCCCCCATGACGACCGATAAAAGAAGAAACTAACGCAAGGCAACATTAACTACAAACAATTGCTCTTTTGATGGAGGACCGGCAACAGCAATACAAGGGAGCGTGGAATAATTGTCGTTATTCTGTGTGAAGTCTGCTAAACATTAGTGAAGATGCCAAGGAACGTTGGTGTTTTTGAAATACTGCCCATGTGTCAGCCTTGTTTGTGAAGAGAAAAATAGACGAGGATTGTTGGGTATTTGCACAAAATCTGTGTGTGTGCCAGGAGCTGCAAAGAAAATACTAAACATTATAATCCATGTGCCACCAAATTGAAACAGACAATGAAGTTATTGCACACATATCATGAAATGCTATTTAAAGAACGGCAATCAAATAGAGATATTATGTTTCAATGGTTTTTTTGGAAGATAAAACTCCTATACCAAATAAAGGCAAAGCATCATAAGAGACTGGTCTGAAACTACTCTGAGGGCAAGATGGTCAAACTTGGTTACCAGCCTTCTGTACAAGTCCTGTTAGGCTGTCAGGAATGTGCAGCTCTGTCTCCAACTGGTAAAACACCATAGAGCTACCATTCCGTAATCTATAGGTAAAACCGTTAGGTGGCTGATAACAATGGATTTAGTTTGGAAAACTGCGTGTGTGTTTGTGTGTGTGTGTGTGTGTGTGTGTTTCTGTATATTTGTGTGTGTGTGCTTGTGTACATGTGTGTTTGTATGTGTGTGTGTGTGTGTGTGTGTGTGTGTGTGTGTGTGTGCGTGCGTGTGTATATAGGTGTGTTTTTTTTTGCGTGTGTGTGTGTTATTCGTACATACTTCAACAGTTTTGATTAAAGTGCACGGGGGAGATGGGTGGGAGGGACAGAGGGTGTGAGAGACCCATTAGGGATTAGGAAGAGAGATGATGAGGGAACGAGAGGGATGAGGCAGAGAGTGGGGGTGGGGGATGAGCAAGGGGGAACGAGAAGGAATGGAAGTGATGGGACAAGAGAGGATGAGGATGAGAGAGGGAAGGAGATTGACAGGGAAAGGGTGAGGGTGTTTGCTTTGAGGGGATGGAGAGGGGTTGGGGGGATGACTTGGCCTTGATACAGTAAAGACCAGGCGGATGGGAAGAAGACAGAGAGAAAGGAGGAAGAGGGGTCTGGTGAGGGAGGAGTGTTTCCTGAACCTAATTGGATTTAGGAGTGGCCGTGTTTTGCCCGAGACAGGGTTTAGGGTACCCCGGTGGGGGTGGTTGGTGTGGGGGGGTCTCCTCCTGGGGTGTCTCCCAGGGGCTTAGAGGAAGTGGTGTTCTGCTTGCAACAGTATGCCTTTTGTCTCCTGGTGGGGGTGGGCTTGTGTTTAGCTAGCTGCTTAACACTCGGAGCTCACTGCCATTCTCAGCTACTGTCACTCGGAATTGGTGTGGAGGGGTGTGTGTGTGTGTGTGTGTGTGTGTGTGTGTGTGTGTGTGTGTGTGTGTGTGTGTGTGTGTGTGTGCGTGACATATCCTAAGTGCGCTTTCTCTGCACCGCAAACCATTCAACATCTTGATGTGGTAGAGAGACAGTGACAGAGAGCGCGCGTGCGCGCGCGAGAGAGAGAGAGAGAACCCGACAGCAGAGTGTAGGAGTGTGGTTGTGTCTGCGTGCGCATCTGCGCAATGTACGCAAATGTATGCATATCACCTTCAGAGTGAATCGAGGTGTGCATGTCCCAGGGCAGGATGCATATCCTTTAACACAGACACACACACACACCTCATGAGAGCTTTTTGTGGGGTTGCGTCAAGGGGCCTGTACAGGAATTCTTTATACATTTTAAATAGAGTGGACCGCTCAGTGTCTCTCGTCAACCTATCATCTTTTCTTCTTCTTCAGAGGTCGAACCATCGCTATTCATATTAGACATAATTAGACATAATAACATATTGGTATTATTCAGTCTTTTGTGAGAAACGTCAGAGTCTTCTGTTTCCATCACAGGAGGGGGAAAGGGGGGGGGGGGGGTGGTGGGGGGGCTGGGCATGTGTCCACGATAACTGGAGGGGCGGGGGGCTGGGGGTGGTGCTGGACACGTGCACTGCATGTTTAGAGAATTGTCGATCCCGTTGTTGACACAACGGCAATCAAACTCATCACCGATCTGTGATTTTCTTCAATCTCTGGGTCTTTGCAAGAGTTTCACAGCCTGTTGTTGTTGTTGTTGTTGTTGCCGTTGTTGTTGTTGTTGCCGTTGCTGTTGTGGATCTGTTGCTGCAGGATGCTGAAACCAGTGACGTCACTGAACTACAGCAGTACTTAAACGTTGATTCAGGGGAGTCCTGTTGTAAGTGGGTTTCGCCCGTATACCCAACCCTAACCCCAATCCACAAAACCTATACAAAATCATGTTCCTCAACCAACCAATCAACCGACCACAGAGCCTCTCTGGCCCTCCGCGTGCGTGGCGTGTCTCTGTGTGCTTCAGAACAGGTTCGTCTTGAGGGACGGGTTGGGTTTTCTGTGGAAAGAGGACAGCACGCCTGCGAAGGGCCCGGTCATGCTGTCTGCCGGCTGCCAGGCCTTCAGAATCTCCTGCGTCTGGACGGCGGGCTGGGCCATGGCTGGGTTGGAGGGCCCCAGGCTGGGCCAGCTGGGGGCCTTCAGCCCCTGGAGCACCGGGGAGCTGGAAGTGTTTGCGTAGCCGCTGTTTGGAGGCACCGGGCTGGGGCTCAGGCTGGCGGGGCTGCCCATATTCCCATTGGCTGAGCCCGGCAGGGAGGCGGTGCTGTCGGGCGTGGGGCTGCAGGTTGACTCCTTGGACTCGTCGTCGTCGGAGGAGGAGCGGTGGTCCCCGGGCTTCTTGCCCGCAGAGCTGCTGCTGCTGGTGGAGCTGCCGGCGCTGCCCCCCGAACTGTTGGCGTTGGACTTGGCGTTGGCGGCGCGCTCCTGCTTGCGGAACTTGGCGCGTCTGTTCTGAAACCAGACCTGATGCACGGAGAGCAAAAATGAGGGATTAATGAGACGTTTCATGAGCCTGAAGCACGTTAAACAATGTTTTTATGGGGATTGTATTTCATCTTGTGATGGTATTTATTTGGTTTAATTCCAATGGTGGGATTTTATTGATTTTTATAGCATAACAATTCCATAGGCCTGCCTATTGTTTTGTTGTTATTTTATGCATCTGGCTTTAAACTCTTACCTGCACGCGGGCCTCTGTGAGATCGATTTTCAGCGCTAGTTCCTCGCGCGTGTAGATATCTGGGTAGTGGGTTTCCGCGAACACGCGCTCGAGCTCCTTCAACTGCGAGCTCGTGAAGGTCGTTCTGATGCGCCGCTGCTTCCGCTTCTCGTTCAGGCCGGAAGGGTCCGAGAAGAATTTGTAGGGAACTAAGAAAAAAGAACGTCAAGAAGGGGAAACATTAATGACCTCACTTCATTAAGCCACGCGAGACCATCATGGGCTTAGTTGGAGCGGTAAATAAATACCCTTGTGGTATGTGAAGAGAAATGTGGTTAATATAAATCCATCACAATGTTTGGACATATTCAATCATAATTAAATGAGTCAAATTAAATATATAAGTATATTTTTTTCTACAAAGACGAGTATAGTGACACGGTAAATTTGTACCTATGATATGCTAGGCCTAAATAAAAACACTTCAATAGCCTTCATGAAGACAATAACCCATAGAAACAATTGAAGAATGTACAAAACTATAGATTTACAATGTGTTACTGACTGTAACTAAACAATAACATAATAATCTGTTAATAATCGACACGGCTTGCAGCGACATGCCTCCAGAATGTGTGCGGCTTAATATTATTAAATGTGATTTGTCCAAATGTTTAAATGTTCTGGTGATATGTGAAAAATAAACAGGTGTAAGGAAAGAAAAACGGCAGATGAACATTAAATATGATGCGCATATTATCGTGGATGTTAGTCGGGATGAGCGTCACCCCATTCGCCTAGGCCTATATGAAATATTTTTCATTTATACGGCTGCTGTTACTTTTGCTTCTAGAAAAATGAATATAATCCCATAATTAATGAAAATGCATGTTTTTATTTTTTTGTAGGTTTGGAATTTGGGACGAGGGGAACACTGTTGATGGCCACATTCCCGGACAGCCGGATCCGACCAGTTGGTTTGGTGGCGCAGCAACATGATGCGTAATTATTCCACAATGTTGTGACGTTGGGCACACTTTTATTAGCTTTTATTTGAATTCCTTGTTTCCTCCTTGTTCGGATGTAATGGACACAGATTAGCCTGTGATCGGCACCATCAATTAGTTAAATGTTGAGTTTCCCTTCCTTATCCCTTCCCTTATCTTGTAATTGAAAGTTGATTGACTAATATAATTTCGAATGATATAAAATGCAGACATAGGCTACAATAAGGCTGCTTTTCACTGTTGATTTAGTTAGCCTAATTTAATTAATTCAGGTCTAGCGAATTGATTATGAACCCAAACACATTATAGACCAAACCAAAAGGCCTACATCATATTACATTGACCCAATATATTATCAATATTGCATTAATTCGCAATCAAAGCAAATAAACGGACAATGCAGAAAATTGTCGCTAACACCATTTTACCAACTATTTCTCACGACTCCGATTGTGCTTAAAGTGACAACAGATTTCAACCCAAACAAACCCGAAACATAACGGGACCGAACGGAACCCATCGTACCTGTGGAGTAAGGGGTGGGCTGGTGCTCGCGCAGGGCCCCCAGGGTGCAGCTGGCCGTGCTGAGCGGGGTGCAGCCCGGGTTGGAGAAGGGCCCGCTCCGGATGGGGTTGTACTGGAACGAGCTGGCCTGGCTGCACGAGCTGAAGTCCGCATAGGCCGACGCCTCCATCGCGGCCATGCACGAGTCGTAGGAGTTCAGGTACGAGTAATCCATCTTATACATCGAAGGTCAGCGAGTGACACCCACGAGTATTTCAAACCAGACGCGCACGATTTGAGAATTAAAAACGAAAAGATTCGTCTAGGAAACAGTGTTTGTTTTTTGGGGGGATATGCCGTTGTCTTTGAACGCTGGTCGAAATGTCTCTATTTCCAGCAAGGTCTCCTGCTACTGCGCTCTCCTCGGCTCGACTCGGTCCTCCGTCCCCTCGGATCTCTTCTCCTTGTCTTCTCTGAGACGCAGTTGTTCTTCCTTTAGCTTGATACAATTATCCAGAAAATGCCCCCCCTCCTGTTTCAGTATTAAGCGTCTTGCTTATAGGTTGTTATTCTCATGCTTTCTCCTCGTCCAGGTTATTCTCTCTGTGCGTCTGTGTGTGTGTCCGTGTCTCTCCTGCTCCTGTTTGACAGCGCACTGTGCTGCTGCCCCGCGCGGCGCTTATAATAAACTTTGGTGGAGAGCGAGACAATAGCGAGGCGGTGGTCTTTTTCCATGACAATGCCTCGAGAGTCTATTGGGGGGGCACAGCCAGTGATCGCTGACACGGACGGCCCCCTTGCAACGCGCGCACCACTGCGCATGCGTGGGGAGGCTGGGAGCCTTGGTCGCCATGATGGAAGCGCAGGTACAGCCTATAGCTCGTGCGGGCCGATGACTTGAGATACCTTGAGGTGTTTTTTTATGTATACGTATTATTTCCCCCGCATTCTATTTGTTGGGCTATAGGTATAACCCTTTAAACGTGCAGATTATTATTATTATAATTAGATGGCGCAGGGGCATAGCCAAGTGATGCTCGAATGCTTGATATCCAATGTCGCCCCAGCATTACAAAGTTATTGGGTGGATTTAATTGTGGGCCTGTTTAATTGCTGTTTATACGGTTTCGTTTGACTTCAATTAATTTATTTGAAGATCAAACGTGACAGGCTGTTTTCACAAGTGGCACATCGTCCAAACGGGTCGGTTAAATGCGCCTGCACGTAAACCAGAGACGTGTTCATATGTGAGGTGGGTTCTGGCTCCCGGTAGGATTCCTGATATTAAAAGCTTGATTTGTTGATTCCTATCTATTTTACGAAGATGTCACCCAAGTGAGCGTCAGTTTGATGTAAGACCAGGGAGAGGAGACTGCGGGCTGCGAAGGAGCACCTCGGACAAGTGGCGACTGCGACCGACTAACCATAAATGCATTGACGCCCCATCAATTGGTTTAAGTTTATTGTGCAGTGTCACACGATGTGATAAGTCATATTCCACACGGCCCACAAAACACTCAGGGCTTGAAAAACACGAAGGGACGAGCAGGGCATTTATAGGGAGCCCATCATTGCTCAAGTCTCCAGTTGGGGTATTTAGCTTCACAGTTGTTCGGCCGGATATTCGATCTTGGACCCGTTTTTATGGAATTAAAATGCTTTTTGTTACCGAATAAATCCCACTAAATAATGTAATCCGCAAAATAAAATTATCGTGTATACGCACAAACGGTAAATTGATTACGTTTGTAAGGCCTTACCACATGTGCGTGCTCGCGCGCGCGTGTGCGTGTGTATGTGTGTGCACGTGCGAATGAACAATACATTAATGGGGTTTAAAATGTGCACTCTTGGCTCGGACACCCCAGTGGCTCTACGCGCCATAATACCATTACGCCACCGCACGGACTCACGCGCGAGCGCCGCTTCGCCGCCACGAGGATCCGCCCTTAAATGTTTGTGGCAGTTGAATAAAAAAACGGTTATCGATTAAATTAAAATTGTAGGCTTGTTTAAAAAATTAGTGCATTTAGCCCGATTTGTTGTTAAGCCCCATTTATTTTGCTCATTGAATTTTATATTATTATGGATCATGTTATTGTTCTCAATGCCCCACTCTAATTCGGTGTTCAACTTATTTATCATTCATATTCGATCATGTTTATTATTAATTGCGTGTTTATGCTTTAGCTCGAAATTGAATCAGAAGACGAGCCAAATTATAGCTATTCTAATTCAATTGGAGTTTAATACGTGTCTGTTTCTTCACTCTGCAAAAATGCCCGATTGGTAAGATATAAATAATTAGCCAACCATAATTCCGATATGATCCCGTGCCTCGCGCAGGCTTCAGCCAAGGCCCGGGCTCGTTTCGCTCCCGCGTTTTGGGGATTCTTTGGGAATGCGCGTGAGATCAAAGTGAAATGTTTTCTGGTCCTGCTCGCCATTCCCCTCATACAATAAGCATATCTGAAAGCTGCACAGTCTGTTGGATAGCACGTCCCGTCTGCTCGGGTTCAGAGGTGAGTTTACCAAAAAAGTTAAACAGTTTCAAAGTTAAACTGCCCGGTCCTTGTTTCTGCTCCCCAAAAGAGCAGCAGCGACCCCAGGCCTCTTCGCTGTTGATTTAATCCCTTCAAAGGGTGGTCGTCTTCTCCCCCAAGCCCTAATCCGTCCTCCGACGCTGGGGGACCATAGTGGAGGGTTTAACTTTGGACTTTTGAATTCATGGGCGATTTAACGGAAACAGTAACGAAGATCATTTAGATTCATGACGTCTGAGTCAACAGCACGAGGGACAATGGTCACAAGAGGATCCTCGAGATCCCTAAGAGCGACCCTATGATAGATCAAACCCTATGAGGGATCAGGCCCGAGGTTTCGGGGTTTGGAGAAGATTTGAACCTAACGAAGAGACTGAAACCCCATCTTACACATATAACGAATGTGCGTCAAGTTGAACCCTTTATCCCATGTTTATTGACTTTAAATCAAATAAAACGAAAGCCATATTTTCGGATGATTATTGTTAAATTGTACTATTGTCTCGGTGAGATGTAAACGGATTTATGTGAAAACGAACAATGAATTACCCTTTTTTGCCATTGTATCAGAAAGCATCTAATTTCAAAGAACGAGGAGCTATGATAAAATAATTGAATTCCCTGGAATCACCTTCTGTGCTCCGGCTGTCCCCCTTGACGATAATTATTTCGGAAGGTCGTCTTCCAGTTCCCGGGGATTGAAGACTGACCACCTCCATTACACTCTCCGGCAAAGAGGCGCTCTGGGGGTCGTATATGGGGAGGAGTGATGCAGGATGAATGCAGATAGCCCTAAAATAATGCTGGGGTGTGATTGAAAGATATGGATGGGATTGGGAACGGATGGATGGACATATGATGTATTCACATGACGGATGATGGCTACATGACGGATGATGGATACAGGTAGGAGAAGGATGTCGTCATATGGGGCCAAGGGACAAAAAAAAAATAGGGCAGAGACAACATTGTGGTTTAAAGAAAAGCCTCGCGGGAGGCCCAACCGGTTTATGTCCTGTGGCACGCGGTGGTGGTCTGGAGAGCAAGAGGAGCTGTCAATCAAATGGGAGCCTGCAAAGATCCATCACGCGCTTCGAATCGTGGAAGAATAGGGCGCGCAATGTTGCACCCGACTCATGTTGGCCCTATTAATGGCCAGGGTCGTGTACGGGCCTCAATGTGAAGTGAACCACGTTTACACCGCGTTTAACAAGCGACGTACAATCATTTAATCGATAAAACGATAATGTATTACATTAGTTATTTTCAGCATTAAGTAAAAAAAGTAACAAACGGGAATAATGATAACCTTTGGTGTTTGGCAGTTTAAATATTTTGTATAAATATTATAAAGCCCTGCAGGAGAAACTGATCACACCTGCCCAAACTAATATATAAAAAATATAAAAGTATACAGCCCTATATTTGTATTTGTCTATAGGCCTATCTTTATGCATAATTCCAAAAGGTAAATTGAATTAGTCTTCTCTGCACACATGATTTATAGAACCCATTAAATGTGCTTCATTATTATTACATATATTATCTTTTAATATATATATCTTTATTGGATAAGATTAGCCTAATTACTAACCAAATTAGTGTTATTGATATTTTATTGTTTTTCATATTTCATTTGGTATTTTAATTTCGATCTAATCCGTCTACTATATATAAACAATCCCTGCAATACGCCCTAACGTGAGCCATGGCTGGGAAATATTTATGGGAACGACTTGAAGATATGGACTATTATAACTTTGGCCTAGGCCTAGATCAAAATGGACTTTATTACACGTTATTTTCTAACTGAAATGCCTATACGTTCATGTTAGGCTTGTTGATGCAGTTTATTCATCAGAAATCTACTCATTCGTTGTTTATTTTCTCACATTCAACTTCAATATCACCATCCTTCATATTTGCCTAATTCTAAAATACGAGAGTGTACGATTTTGCCTTCTTCATAAATAAGGACAGATAAAGGACGGTGCCATTAAGCTTAGGGTCAGGCTATAGGTAGTCAGTTTTATAGGGCTACATTTAAAGTAGTACACCGGCACTTCGTCGACAAAACAAAGCAGTGCCAACCCTGATAGCATATCTTCGACAGCCGGTTTTCTCCTCGTGTCACCGGAATGTGTCATTTCATCACTTCTCTTAATATATTCTATTTCCCTCCGAGATTCTCGGAGGAGGAGTCCGTCTGAAATAAAATAACGAATCCACCCGTTAACGTTTGTAGAAGGAGAATAAGAGAGCTTTGGCGGGCTTGGCGCGTGCATTTGATTTATCCCGTGATTGATGAGAGACGTTGAGCGCGAGACGGGGGGCTCCCGTAGGTGTACCAGTCACCGCTTTTCAGTCCCGAATTACAGAAATGTAGCGTGACGCGCCGCCTAGAGCTGTACGGCCTGCGTCTTAACCGCGTTACCGGAGAGCCCAGAGCGCGCGCTATCTGACAGAGGAAACGCTCGCTCGAGCCTCCGTAACCAGGCAGCACTGAAAGAGCAGCGTTCCGGCTATAAACATAGAAAGAGTCACACACACAAATGTATCAGAAACAATTAGGTGAGCTAAGAATAAAGGCACATGTTGCGTCACGTGATCGGGTTAGGGCCAAGGTGTAAGAAGCAATACCTTTTCTTTTTAAGATTCGGAATACACGACTTTGATATCGACTGACTAGGCCTGCATACACATTGTGAAAACGTATTTTATTTTACGTCTGTCTGGATTACAAAATTACAAACGAAACAAGGGCATTTGCTCAATATGCTATGTTTCTCCCATGCCATAACGTAATGAATGCAGAAAGCCATTGTTCGGGTGTATATTTGCATTCCATGCACATCAGTGCAATAGGCCTATAGGTCCAGCATCAAACCTATATTACCTTAATGGATAAGGGCACGTTACTTGAAAATACATTTTTAAGATAAAAAAAACCAAGAGAGTCCCAAGAGAACTGTAGCCTATCCCCACACGCACACTTACACGCAAACACACACACACACACACACACACACACACACACACACACACACACACACACACACACACACACACACACACACACACACACACAGACACAAACACACACACACACACACACACACACACACACACACACACACACACACACACACACACACACACACACACACACACACACACACACACACACACACACACACACACATAAACACGAAGGCACAGCTGGAGTAGCAAGGGATGGCCGCGCGCAGGAGAGCTTCTCCAAACACGCTAATTAGATCTCGAGCTCTGGCCCCGCGCTCTGAAAGCAGGCCCAGCCGCGGGGCGCGCGGAGCTGTGGAAAGTTAATTGAATTAAATTCCCTCTAAACTAATTAGACTGCAATCTGCCACGCGAGCTGTCCCTGAGCAAGGTTCGAATTAGGCAGAATGGATTTGTTCCTTTTCTTTTAAAGAAAGGAGGGCAGACTGTGTTTTTTGGTAGGTCCTTTATTTGTCTTTTATTCAAATTTGCCCAGGGATATGTCACGTGACGTCGTGAGGGTTTTACACAAACTGTACTGTCTGCGGTTTATATATCTGCGCATTTTTCGCAAAGCGAGCTTCAATCTTAATAATCGACCTAGGGAAAAAACGAAATACCCCAAATGAAGTCCCTTTCCACTGAAATCGACACACACACGCGCACACACACACACACACACACACACACACACACACACACACACACACACACACACACACACACACACACACACACACACACACACACACACACACACACACACACACACACACACAATAAGCTAATATATCCTACATTATACAGACCTACGTCCACTTGTAAGTACAACCCTGAACCCACCCAACAATGGGTGTTGCTTAGTTTATTTGAGCGGGGACGAGAAGGCATAGAAAGGCCCCGTGCGCTCTCATAAAGTGAGAACTGAGCAGAACGAGAGGTAATGGCTGTGTAATCGATCGCTGGTGTCCTGGGGGATCACTATAGGAGGAGGGAGCGGCAGGGATAGAGGAGATGAGAGGAGGAGGAGGAGGAGGAGAGGAGAGAGGCATACAGATGAAAACTCACCGTTAAGAGTATACGGACAGATATGATAATAGTAGAGTGGTATCAGTGTTGTGGATGATGGCGGCTAAGTGCTATTAGACGCTTGTCGTTATCATTCATCACCTTCACCTGGGCAAGCACGCGCTGTCCGCAGCATCGTGGAACCACAAGAATGTCAACTCATTTTAATTTGAATAATACATAATAATAACATTTGTGATGTTGATGTCTAACCGGGCATTCGTGGAAAGGCTTTGGAACCTACATCAAAATTTAAAAAGCATCTCCCAGATCACTGAACACACTAAACCACCCTTTTCTTCTCCACCCAATTTATTCTCTATTTCTTCTTTTTTCTAGAACATCTTCTATCTCGTGTATTTTTCTTTTTGCTATTTATACTACCTCTACCTTATTATGCTAAGGGGTTGGCGTTATTTGAGTTTTTTTTTATCTGCAGCTGTATTCGTGGGGTGGAAGACAAGAAAGTTCTGGGGAGGAAAACAGAGAGTTCGGATAACTATAGAAGAAACAGAGTAGGGTGAAACTAAATAAAGTTGTGAGTTGGAAGGGAGATGGAGAGTATGGTGCAGAAGCCGGAGGATGAGCAGGGGAGAGATTGAGCAGAGAGAAGTAGAGAGGAGGAGAAATACAGGCCCAAAGAGGTTAAAAGGATGGAGGGCTAGGTTTCTATCTCTCCATAATCTAATCAGAGAAATGGCTGCAGTCAGAAATAGCCTGACGGACAGACTAAGAACCTCTTCTGCTCCGCTCTTCACTCTCCACTTCCTTGTCTTCCTCGGGGAGGGGAAAGGATACACACAAAGACACACACATGTATAGTGTACCTAAACACACTCACTCACACACACACACACAGACATACTCACACACAAACAAACCTATTGATGTGTTTGTGTGTTGGGGTGTGTGCAAGTGTGTATCTGTATGTTTGTGTGTGTGCATGTGAGTCCCACTGCCAGACCCTTGGTAAGCTTGTTCTACAGCAATAGAGGCATTGGATCTGTAGAGTACAGCATCCCTTCAAATATAGATGCTTACTACTTCCTGTGGTTTCTAGTCCACCTACCACTCGATCTGCCACTTGATAATGCATTCAGCTCATAAAAAAACCCTCTTAAAATAAAACAAAAGATAATGGAAGGTTCATTGGCTCATACAGAGATCCATGAAATATGAATAATAATAGTACAATTTATGCCAGGTACACCCTTTCGTTTGCAAGAGCAATCATGAGGGGTTTTCCCGTCTTTCACACACACACACACTGATACTCGATTTATGCAGAATGTGATTATCGTGTGGAAATTAACTAGACCTGGAAAAAAAAAGACTTTTGCACAAATAAGGTCAATAATGTTAGAATACCAACGACGGCTCCCCAACTCCAGTGGCATTAGGTATAAAGAACAACTTGTGACTACACTGTGCATTGAGTTAACTTTATGACCGTTAAAATAGCCTTTACATTCATTCGTGTGTGTATGTCGATGTGTGTGTGTGTGTGTGTGTGTGTATTATGGGGGGTCCAGGCTGGGCAGTGAGGGAATCCAAATCTTTTTCATGCTTGCTAATCCCTCCCTCCAGGGAACACATGCCTGGTGTGTGTGTGTGTGTGTGTGTGTGTGTGTAGAATGCCCTCTACATCTCTAAGGAATCCAACCCTAAGGGACTTGTAACTTCCTGCAGCATTCCCGCCCAATGTTCTTCCACAGACAGACACACACACACACACACACACACACAGTGACACGCTGAGATTCCAGAGAAATTCCT
Organism: Gadus macrocephalus; assembly: GCF_031168955.1. Lineage (NCBI taxonomy): Eukaryota > Metazoa > Chordata > Actinopteri > Gadiformes > Gadidae > Gadus > Gadus macrocephalus. The sequence continues at coordinate 12,398,292 of NC_082397.1, read as the reverse complement.
CTGTCATGTAGCCTCACTGGGCAGACAAGCGTTATTGTTGTGGCGTTCCCACCCAGGAGCTTGCGTCCCCGCCTCCCAGACGCACATACACAAACAAGCGGCCCATCCTTTCATCCATCACCCGACGTGTCCGTCAGTCCATCCATCCATCAGCTGTGGCAGGGCGACAGCACCAGAACAAGAGGCGGCAGGCTCACCAAGACAGACTTTATTTACACACTGGTTGTCCGGATACAAGCAGGGTAACGGGCTCTTAGCTAGGCCCTCCGTTCCCGCCACTATTCTGTGAACTTTAAGGATGGAGGTAATCATGGTTAAATATTTATTTATGGACTTAAGTGTCTTTACATTTCTCCCAGTGTCTTTGATGTACTTGCCCTGCAAAAGACAAGACACGAGACGCACAGCAGCAACATACGTTTTGACAAACGCATTGACAATGGCAAAGCGATTCACATGGCAGCGATGTTAGTCCAACATTCAACACTTAAACACAGACTTGGGTACTTCTCCTTGAGACGTTTAAACAAATAAACACAATCCCCATGCTCCTAAAAACATTCATGTTATTCTCAAATAAGACAAATGCGCAAAATCACGAACACATTTCTAAATCTAAAATAGCTAACAATAATTTAAGCTTACCTTACTCAAGAGTAAATAAATAAAAGGAATGATATATTTCTCTGAGTACATGCTGTTAGCATTGGTGTTGTACAACCAATGACGTTGAAGGCATACAAATGCTACTATTATTGCCACTTACAATAAACCTTTAAATACTCTTCAAACAAATATTCCTCATGTTGTATTGATATCTCTATATTGGCTTCATTAACTTTGGCTTAACCTTGCGATTCATTTCCTACACAAAATACATTGTTCATTAGTGGCTATAACATGGAAAAATACAACAAACTATAACCTATACACATGTAAAGCTCTTATAAAAAAATATCAGTGCATACCAATCAACAATCGAGATGTAAGACAACGAGTCACTGAATGACCCCACACACCCCACGTTGTTTCCAACTGAGTGACTTTGGGATTGTGTGTGTCCATTTAAAATGCGAGATCAGCCTGTGATAGAGCACCTTATCCGCTCACATCTGCCTCGTGATGTAAGATGTAATGTATCTGCAGGTCTGACGTAGCCACGGGAACACAAAGCACTTATGGACACTACTGGTGCATTGTTCGTCCTGCAGGTGTTAGGGAAAAACAGAGACAGAGAAAGTGCTGGTAGGAGAGAGAGAGGGTTGCTTTTATTGGTTACTTCTTCTAAAGCCACTCTATCCATTTCCTCCTTCAGATATCACGATAAGATGAAGAAGATTAGAGTTATGATGATGATGACGGTGTGTGTGTGTGTGTGTGTGTGTGTGTGTGTGTGTGTGTGTGTGTGTGTGTGTGTGTGTGTGTGTGTGTGTGTGTGTGTGTGTGTGTGTGTGTGTGTGTGTGTGTGTGTGTGTGTGTGTGTGTGTGTGTGTGTGTGTGTGTGTGGTCCTAGTGCTCGGGGCTGAGTGGAGGTCGGATGTCCAGGGTCCTGGCTGAGCTGTCCTCTCCCACCACCTCCAGACGCAGGCTGGGCGGGTGCGGCTCCTCCTGACCGTCTGATTGGACGATCAGCCGCAGGGTGCAGCCCTTCGGCAGCAGCTCCTGCTCGTATGCAGCGGCTAATTGGTTAACCACCCGCCGCTCCACCTGAAGGCGAGGGAGCAGAACTCAGTGAGGCAGAACGTTTTGTTTCTCTCAGTTAATGGATTTGTAGTCTCTAGAATAATCTCTGGTAAATAAACCCCCAAAACACTTTCATCAGTAGTAAACACTTCCGTTTGAGCCTCACAAAGAAGAACATTTCTTTGTTATTTCAGATTAAAATGTATAAAGTTGTTGAACGAATATAGAAGAATGAAAGCTTTACTCTATTGCAACTTGATACAGCAATTAAGAATAGCGAAAGTAGTTAAGTCTGTCTCAGCGCCTTTGTGAATGGCTTCCGGTTGGCAACGAGTGTGTATGCCGGGTACCTCGTGTTTGATGGAGCGGGCCCCGTAGTGCATGTTGTAGCCCCCAGCCAGCAGGTCCAGAACTGGACGGTCCCACTGCAGAGTGATGCCGTGCCGCTGCTTCGCCTATCAAGGAAACGCATGGACCCTCAATGGTCAGTGCTAAATGGTCTGCGTGTGTGTGTGTGAGAGACAGGGAGTAGAGTGAGAGACTAATGGCGGCAAAATTGAGAAACATAACCAAAAAACAAAAAATAGAATAGAGCGGAATTTCTCTACACGGTTGCGGAGAGAAAAAGAGCAAAGATGTGTGTTTGTGTGTTTTTTAATAAAGTAATGCATGTATGTGTGTGAGAGTATGTGTGAGCATATGATGTGTATAAGGGTGAGCATATGATGTGAATGTGTGTGACAGTGTATGTGTGTGTGTGTGTGTGTGTGTGTGTCATACAGCAGCAGACGGAGGACGGCGTCAGGCAGCATGTCTGGCTGTGCTAACCAACAGCAGCCGTAATGGGTTTTAATGAAACACCAGTCAATAGTAGTGATCAGAGCCGCTAATTCAGCCACCGCTGTTCACACTCAGCGCAATAAATAAGATGTCAATTATTACCGGCGCCATGGAAACACTAATAACGCACTAATATGAGTAAGAGGTGTGATCAGGACCATTATCAGTTTTTACTCATTTAATCCACGCGTGCAGAAACCTAAATGGATAATGAATGGTGATATTCGATTTCAACACTAACATAATAACGCTAATACAATCACAGTGTAAAATCCGTCCCCGTTGAAGCCACTGCTGTTGTATTGAACAGTTCACTCCACGGCACCGCAGTATACAATTACACAAATAAAAGACACGCAATATCATTATAGGACCCGGGCATTCCTGAACACGTGGCATGCGCTGATTCTGCCTGTGTGCACGCACGTCCACATTGGGTGTGAAGGGAGCATGCGGTGCCTGGATCTGAATCCGTTGCCTGGGGAGGGCACTGTTGGGACGGCTGGGACGCTAGTCGTAATATTAAGAGTGAAATATTGATGAGGGCTTCACATGTTAAACACAGTAATCCCGTTATAGTGAGCATCGATCCCGGCGCGCTGCTTGGTCACACAGTGGGTGGAGAGAGCTGAGAATCCTCTGGGGTTAAGTGTTCCTAGCCCACACTCGGTGGGGGGAGGGCGGAGGGGAGGGGGAAGAGGGGGACTTTCGGGAGCTGCGTAAAATTGATGTGATGGTGTCGTGGCCTGTTGGATGTAAAGTGCCTTTAATTCACACACACACACACACACACACACACACACACACACACACACACACACACACACACAATCAATCCACTGCCTACATTGTGGAAATCCTTTCAGTGCATTAATACTATTTCCAAAGCCTGTGTCCAAGTAGTCCCTCCACTCCTGGTGTCGTCCAGCCCCACCTCCACCTCGGAACTGACCTCCAGTGTTTCTCCAGCTTACCTTTTTGGCCCAGAACTGTAGTTCCTTGCTGACCAGCTGCAGAAGCTCGGAGTGACAGAAGGGCAGGAAGTAGACGATCTCATTGATCCTCCCCAGAAACTCGTCCCTTCGGAAATGGGCCTGGACCGGAACCAGACCATTACAGGCAATTAGAGTGATTAAGGGAAAACGACGATAAATCAACCAGGACAAATCTTTGTCTCTATCTCATGTAAAAGACAAAGTAGGTGTCGCTGTCTTACTTTTAGAATGGGCCGGATCACAGAGTCCTTAAACTGTCTGGAGATCTTGATGTCATCGATCTTCTGGACATCATCTGGTAACACAATGTACAGTTACTTTGCTGATCTGTTTATTTCTTTACCATGATTCTTGAGCATAACATGATTATTTCATAAGAACATGACTCAACACTGCAAATAATGCGCTGTACGACATTGGAATTTCTTGTAGGCGCAACAAAAGGAAGGATGTGTGTGTGTGTGTGTGTGTGTGTGTGTGTGTGTGTGTGTGTGTGTGTGTGTGTGTTGCGTCTCTCACCCAGGTTGTCCGCCAGCTTCCTGCGGCTGAGCTTCTCCGCTTCCTGCCGCAGCTGCACGCCGTGCGCGCCGATCTCGTCGCTCGCCACGTTGGAGGTCATGATGAAGATGGCGTCCTTACATTCGATGGTCTTCCCCTTGCCGTCCGTCAGACGGCCCTGAAGGCGGGACGACGCAGAAGAGGAGAGACAGAATGGTGGGATGGAAAGACGACAAAAATGACTCAAAGTGTGGAGATTGTGGAAGTCATGCCTAGGGTGCGCGATAGTCCATGTGGTTTCTGCCCCCTTCATTCGGATGCTTTGAAATGTTTTTATGTAATCTTTCATTCCTTTTTTGTTTTGTTAGACTCCTCTATTTTGTCTTGTTGTAAAGTATCTTTGAGTGTCTACAAAATGAAAAAGTGTAGTGTTTCTATTATTTTGACAGAATAAAATGGAGGATGACGGATCCTGAGGGTGACACTGACATTTCATCACTATGCGTCTGCATCATTCACCTGAAACTCTTCTCTCTCTCTCTCCTCCCTAAAATGCAGTGGTTTCTCTCTCTCTCTCTCTCTCTCTCTCTCTCTCTCTCTCTCTCTCTCTCTCTCTCTCTCTCTCTCTCTCTCTCTCTCTCTCTCTCTCTCTCTCTCTCTCTCTCTCTCTCTCTCTCTCTCTCTCTCTCTCTCTCTCTCTCTCTCTCTCTCTCTCTCTCTCTCTCTCTCTCTCTCTCTCACCTCGTCAAAGAGCTGTAACATGATGGTGAGCACGTCGGGGTGGGCCTTGTCCACCTCGTCGAACAGGACCACGGCGTTGGGGTAGGCCTTCAGCTGCTTGGTGAGCTGACCGCCCTCCTCGTGGCCCACGTAGCCGGGGGGGGAGCCGATGAACTTGGCCACCTGTGGGGACGACCACGACAGCAGCAGATGAGGAGAGTTAACCGAGGGTATAGTTATCACACTGTTTTTGACAAGCGGAGTCAGGAGTCTGATTTGACGTGTATCGATATATGGGCTGATTATGGTTGGACGTCTTCGCAACGCAAGGGGGTTTACGGACCCATTACGTCCTTGCGGATCCTCCTTGCCTCCACCACAAGCCTTGCGTCGAGGCGGTCCGCTAACTAAAATCCGACGCAGAACCAATACACCTCTAATGAGGCAGGGTGTCAGAATTATGAAAGTTAGGAGAGGGTGACTTGGCCGGGATGTCCATCAGAGGAGAAGAAACAGATGCCGCTCACCTCGTGTTTTCTCCTGGAACTCGGACATGTCCATGCGGATGAAACCTGGATCCAGAGAAGGAGATAATCACAATTTGCAATGGCATTGAGAGTCGGGCTACTGTATTGTCACAAAACATAGGAATTGGATTCTATCTTCCACGATTCACATTGGCCAGAGGAAGAACATCACTTTAGTAGATATACAGCCCGATGCTGTCATTATTGGAATGCCATGTTCAAACACAACGGGATTTCGTCTTCGACACGTATTAAATCTTGTCATTATTTTTAATCCATCCAAAATGAGACAGAGGAAACACCAGGAAACCAACCACTTTTCATTAAACGTTAACTTTAATGTGTGCTTTGGTGTCATTTGATTTTATTAAGAGTGGCCACCAGAATAGAATTCAGCTGCGGCAGCGCTCTATGCTAATTACTGCCGACTGGATCGCTTTTGGCAGCTTCTCGGCTGTCAGGGCTAACTCCCACCTGTACTTTGATACGCAGCAAGCGGATGACTAGCAGTGTGTGCGCTGTGTGTCGCAGTGTGTGTTGTGCGAGGGAACGTACCTTTTTGATATCCTTGTGCATGTAACGAGCCACCTGTTTGGCCAACTCCGTCTTTCCTGCAGATAAATCAACGCACAGCGACGATGAGAGAAGCAGGCAGGTAATGGTTTAATATCGGGAGCACAAAAAAATACTTAAAAAAGCACAGCACTTTGTGGTTATAATATCTAGATGTAAAAACTCAGGGATGGAAGGGGAGGGGTGTGTTATAATAACAACAGGCGAGAATCCCCATGGGGTCAACCATGAAAAAAAATGCTGAATTATTTTTTTTTCATTAAAAAAAGGAGAGACAGACAATAGTTCTCCTCTTCCTAAGTGCTGGCCTAAATCCCGGCATTCCTCTCTGCGGAGCTCTCATTCTTCTTGACTCTCGCCGGAAACACACATTATGTTTGTCAGTAAAATATTCTGCATATAAATACTCATATAAGATATTGATGTTGTGTGTTTGGTATGCATATGGGCATGGGAAAATATATATGTTGGTGGGGTGTGTGTGTATGTGTACGCATGTGTGTGTGTTTGTGTGTGTGTGTGTGTGTGGGTGGGGGGGGGGGGGGGGGGGGGGGGGGGGGGGAGGGGGGGGAGATTGTTGTGTTTAATATTGATGTCTCCTGGCCACTGTCTGTCGCTGAAGGCAACAGAGAATATGAACACCATCCCTCCTTCATCCATCTCTCCGGCCTGTCATTTCTCCCAGGCTCCCCCCCCCCCTCTCTCTCACTCTGTCAGTCTCTCTCTTCCTCTTTCACATCTCTCGGGCCTGTCATTCCTCCAAATCTCTCTCTCCTGCTCTCTTTTCCATTTCTCTCAGGCTCTCTCGCCTTCCTCTCCTCCAATCATATTCCTCTTCATGATCCTTTCCCTCCATCACCAACCCTCCTTTGCTCCCTCCTGCATGCACATCCTATGCCGGCTCACCTGACCTTCTGTGAGCCTCTCACCGTTTAGAGGAGCTAGACTGATATTATTACAATGGGTGGTCTATGTGGGCCGCTTTCACAATACAAATTATAGTATTCACAAATGGCGTGTTGTTTCTCGCAGTCTGGATGTGACCGGTTTATTATAAACAAAGCATTAGCAGCGGTTATAAGTGGCTACCTGCCCTTCGCTATCACCTCGACGGAGGAACACATGAGCTCATCAAAGTCCAGTATTGCCCAAAGAGAGACTGAAATCGGACAGACCTTGGTTGGGTTTGTGTGGTTGGACGGCTCTGTGTGTTCTCTGAAATACATCGAACATCGAAATGTCGGGTTTTCCTTCGGCCCGCTAAACGATGGGAAGGTGGGAAGGTGGGAAGGTGGGAAGGTGGGAAGGTGGGAAGGTGGGAAGGTGGGAAGGTGGGGAAGGTGGGAAGGTGGGAAGGTGGGAAGGTGGGAAGGCCGTCGGGAGAGGGAAGGAATAACCCACCGATTCCAGAGGAGCCGAGGAAGAGGAAGACCAGGGGATGCTCCTCGTCGTACCAACCGTTCTCCTTCCTCCTGATGGCTGGGTCCACGACCCGCAACAACAACAACAACAACAACAACAACAACAACAACAACAACAACAGGGACACAGCAAGCACACGTTGAGTCATTTGCACACGGTGACATTGTTTGTGTGTTTTTTGTTTTTTTATTTCCAGCAAGACTAACTCGCCCTAAAAAACAGGGGGGGGGGGGGGGGGGGGGGGGGGCAGCAATAGAACGTACGATGAAAGAGGGAGTGTAAGGAAGAGGAGAGGGTCAGAGACATCTGGTGGAAGAGGGGAGGAGAGGGAGGGAGGGGAGAGAGGGAATTAGAAAGAGAGATGAGACCTCTGGGTTGCCTTCCACTGATGCTGCCCCCCCCCCGCCCCTCCCCTCCCCCGCCCCCCTCCTCAGTCAGTGGGGGCCATTAGCCAGCGGTAATTGTGTTAGCCTCGCTGGCGCGGCCATGACTAAATCAGTTTAGCATGGATCCCAGCCTCTCGCACACACGCCTGCTTAAAGAGTGCCTACCCAACCCTGCCATCACCTCAGCAACCACACACACACAAACACACACACACACACACACTCTCACACACCAACAACCACACACACACACACACACATGTATATATGGGGGGAGTGGAGGAAAAGTGCATGTTTAACTGTGGTTTCAGCAGCTAGAGAGGTAGAGAACCATTCATACCTGAGTCTGTTGAAGCCATGGGAGCCAGACTGTGTGAAATCAGCCTGGAACCAATTGTTTAGTGCAGGGTTCCACACACAATCCAGAAGCAGATTGGTCCTTTAACAGTTACAACATCAACCTTCAGCCAAAAGGTCCCAGAAGCTGGTCGCAGACACAGCCCTGCCTGCCTCTAAACATCCATGAACCGTGATCTAACCTCTGCAAGACCTCTAACATGGAATTAACCAGCGAATGACCAGAGGAACATTTGGTCATTCGGTAAGGCTTCCGAGAAGGGCTGAACCCTGAAGAGCACGGGGGGAATCTGTGAGAGGTGAACATCAAACAAGTGCCTAACTACCAATGGACGTTAACGACCAGAGGAAATGTCAGGCGATCTGGGAGCCATGCAGAGGCGGAGGAAGAGGAGGAGAGAGGGAGGGAGGGAGGGAGGGAGGGAGAGAGATGGGATGAGATGGAGGGATGAGACGATGGATAAGAGCTGGAAGGAGAGGAGGAACGGAGCGAGGAGACAAGAGATGAGCAATGATCGAGGGAGGTGGAAGGAGATAATGATGGAGAGGAAGGAGCAAGTGGGAGGGTGGGGGTGGCGTCACAGAGATAAGGAGGGAATGAGCGGACGGACGGACGGAGAGAACCAGATGAAGAGATACGGGAGAGATCAGGAGATGGGAAGGGGAAGAGAGCAGAGGAGGGCAGATATCAGGGACAGAGAGGGAGAGAGGGAGAGGAACAGAGAATTAAGGGCGAGGAAGAGGGAGACAATGAGTGTGTCAGAGATGGCCATTAGATGAAAAGTGACAAGAGGGGCTCCAAAGCTGGGACTGCCTTATCAATGGCTGTGTGAATGACAGCATAACCTTCTGGGGTTGGTTGCGTTTGTGTGTGCGTGTGAGTGTGCGCGTATGTGTATGCGTGTGTGTGTGTGTGTGTGTGTGTGTGTGTGTGTTTGTTTTGGTTGACTGAGACTGACTTTGACAGAAGGGCGCATTGACATTTCTCGAAGGACCCAACAACGAAAGGAAGGAGACAGAAATCAAAGCTCTCTCCCGTACAAACACACATGACCACGTGCACGCTCTCTCTGATACACACACACACACACCACACGCACACACCCACACACACACACACTAACACACACACACACAGAGCACTGTGTATTGGGAAGGTCTGGTTGGCTCTAACATGATTACAGAGGGATCATTCTCCTCAATATCTCTTAGCCCTGAGAGCTAAACCTGGATCAATCTAGCCTCCTTCCTGTGCGCAGTGTGTAGCCACTGTGTGTAGCAGCCACTGTGTGTAGCAGCCACTGTGTGTCTAGCTACGGCCATTAGTGTGTTAGTGGCGTGTCTGGTGGCTTGTGTGTGTCTTGCTGCAGGCCGGTAGTTTGTCATGAGGAACCGGCTGGAAGCTGGCCTCTGGAAGACGTGGTGGACATATCCACACACAAAATATAGAAGAAACCCAACCCAAAAAACGACAAGGCACGCTAAACTCAATCAGCAAATGGTTTTCAACTACGCACAACACAAGCTCGAAAGCAGTTTTTTGATGCAATTTGAATATAATAATTATAAGAATAAAAAAAGAATCGTCAACGTTACGAAGACCCACAGCTGAAGTCTAAAAGGCAGAAGGTAAAAGAGCCACACAGGTATTGAGACATACAGCCGCGGAGATGGAAGGACGGCCGCACAGAGTCCTCGTAATGGGATGATGAGTGTCTTTGTAAACACACAGATCATCCCTTCTCCGCCCTGCCGCCCCCCCCCGCCCCCCCCCCTGACCCCGTGTCCTGTGTCCCGTGTCTGATAAATTTAACCTATTATTTCTCAGGGATCAATAAGGTGCTCCTTTATTGCTGCCGCGACGTCTTCCATGGCTTTCAGGACAATTTGCCATGACAACAATAACCATTCATCATCACGGCGACGGCAAAAGCCTACAAGCCTACCCTGGCGAGCCGTAGTCGAGACCGACGTGGACTACAAATCCCAGCAGCGGCTGCCACCCCACTACGTGCGAGTATGTACTGTATTCGGTGCAGCAGGACTTCTTGAAGTGCCAGGGTCTCGGCGATAAAAGATAAATAGCACACAGTAAAAAGTTATGAGTTTAGATTGTTTTCACTGTTTATTATTCCAGGTAACCGACTATATCTGTTTTTAGCGAGGCTTTGCTAATATAGGGTTCTCTCTGCGAGGCGCAGATCGATATGGAGACGGCTAGTGTAATATCAGCACTTTACGGCCTGCTATGGTATTGTGCTCTAACTCATCTCCACCTGCATCGCAGCCCACCGCCTCCACCGCCTCCCTCTCTACTCTCCTTCACGTTCCCTTTGTTTTTCCTGGTACTCATTGTAGGAGTGGGCGTTTGATGAAGAGGGAAGAGAAAGACAGAAGGTATAAGGGAGACGGGAGAGAGAGAGAGAGAGAGAGAGAGAGAGAGAGAGGAGAGAGAGAGAGAGAGAGAGAGAGAGAGAGAGAGAGAGAGTGTGTGTGTTGCTGGGGTCTGGAATATGTCTCTCCTCTCTAATCAAGTTAACTGGCGGCTCCAAGCCTGGCCTCTCCAGCTGGTATACGACCACACGCGCAAGCACGCACACACACACACACACACACACACACACACACACACACACACACACACACACACACACACACACACACACACACACCACACACACACACACACACACACACACACACACACACACCACCTGTGTATGCCTGATGGACATCTCATTCATCATAATTAGCCAATTACAGCCTCCACCAGCCGGGTTGAACCCGCCTACTGCCATGGAGAATGGGAGAGTGAGACGTGGAGAAAGAGAGAGAGAGAAAGAAAGAGAGAGAGAGAGAGAGAGAGAGAGAGAGAGAGAGAGAGAGAGAGAGATGTGGAGAGAGAGAGATGTGGAGAGAGAGAGAGAGAGAGAAAGAGAGAGAGAGAGAGAGAGAGAGAGAGAGAGAGAGAGAGAGAGAGAGAGAGAGAGAGATGTGGAGAGAGAGAGAGAGAGATGTAAAGAGATGTAGAGAGAGAGAGAGAGAGAGATGTAAAGAGATGTAGAGAGAGAGAGAGAGAGAGAGAGAGAGAGAGAGAGAGAGAGAGAGAGAGAGAGAGAGAGAGAGAGAGAGAGAGAGAGAGAGAGAGAGAGAGAGAGAGAGAGAGAGAGAGAGAATAAGGAGTGTAATAAATGGTGGAATTGGGAAATAAAAGCTGGAAGAGGAGAAAGACAGTGAACACAGTAGAAGCAGGGGGAGGGAGGGCTAAGGGGACTTCTAAAACTAAGTTTCACTGTGTGGCTAAATCTGGGTCTTCTCCTGTTCATTTGGTGGGTATGTTGGTCTGTGTGTGCGTCGTGTTGATCTTGCACTGAGAATGTGCCAGTGCACAAACACACACACACACACACACACACACACACACACACACACACACACACACACACACACACACACACACACACACACACACACACACACACACAACTAATGTGTGTGTGGCATAAGGCCTAGTGTATATACATATATATTATATATACATTAATATGTGTATCTATATATGTATATGCAAAAGTAATTTTGTAAGTTGCTGTGTTGTTGTGTACGGTATGTGTGTCAGGTATGTTCTTTACCTTTGAGTAAGACATAACAGTGTTTATGTGTGTGTGTGTGTGTGAGTGCGTGTGTGCTTGCGTGCACGTGTGTACCTGAGGCCACAGTATTGATGGCTCCCTCCTGTCCAATGATCTGCTCCTTCAGCCTCCTCTCCAGAGGGAACCGTCTCCTCTCCTCAGCCTCACTCCTCGCCTTCACCTCCTGGAACTGGAGAGAGAGAGAGAGAGAGAGAGAGAGAGAGAGAGAGAGAGAGAGAGAGAGAGAGAGGCAGGTAGAGTTAAAGGGAGAGGGAGAGAGAGAAGAGAGAGAGCAGGGTTAGAGAGAGAGAGAGAGAGAGAGAGAGAGAGAGAGAGAGCAGGTAGAGTTAAAGGGAGAGAGAGAGAGAGACAGAGAGGCAGGGTTGGAGAGAGAGAGAGAGAGAGAGAGAGAGAGAGAGAGAGAGAGAGAGAGAGAGAGAGAGAGAGAGAGAGTTAAAGGGAGATGGAGAGAGAAGCAGGGTTAGAGAGAGAGAGAGAGAGAGAGCGAGAGAGAGAGGTAGAGTTAACGGGAGGGAGAGAGAGAGAGGAAAAACATTAGAAGTGGTAACAGAGAGTATGTAACAGATTACACTCACACACTCCAGAAATTCATATTCACCCCCCAAAATACCAAAAGGCTCATTATTTGCATGCTTGATTCGTTTCAGAAATGCATCTGACTGTTTGCAGCGTGACGTCCTGTTTCTAAAACTTCAGCAGAGTGGAGTGGGAGGGGGAATGTGATATTATCAAGCATATGTATGCAGAAAAATAGATGACTGATGGTAGCAGAAGGGGGTTCTGTCAAGGAGTATGAATTCCAGCATCCTCTGCTATTAGGTTTTCCAACAGAGCCCCTTTTCACAGTGTTAGAAAACATTGCAAACAAGCTCGAAGTGCACACAGGCTCATTCCGTAGTCCAGCATTTATTTATCCTATGTAAATGAATTAGCCAGCCCTTTTTGAATGATCGACTAGTCCGCCTTGACTAATGTTGGGGGGAAAAAAAGATG
>NC_082397.1:12326568-12385545 GCF_031168955.1 Gadus macrocephalus | reverse complement strand
TTCCTCTTCAGAACTCATTTGGATCTGAGGTACACTGGCAAAACTGTGCATGGAAAACGCTTCAGGCACACAAACAATGCGTGGTATCATACGTCATGTCCTCCGGGATGGGCTCTGTGTGATCACTAATGGCCTGAGAGAGTACCGTAGTAAGGATCACCTTGACGTAAAACACATGAGTCACTTTGTATTCGTCTTTTTAATGCTTTTTAAAACAAAGAACAACAGTGAGTGACAAGTAGGCTGGAGGTTTATGGACAGGGATGCTTAATCTTACACAGTATTTAGTTACTTATTTAGTTTGACATTGGAGTTCATCATGCATTCCATTATTTCATTCGATCACACTTTTCATTCAACCACATTCATCTAGAACACATACAAACTAGAATCGAATTAAATATGGTACATTGGACTGACTGGACTGAATTTCAGTCACTGCTGAAATTGGACTGAATTTCAGCAGTGACTAGGATTAGTTTAAGTGTAAATAAATAATAGTGTTTCATAGTTTATGTCAAGACCAAAGTGTCTTGCCTTTCTGCAGTAAACTGTTTCTGAAGCCCTAACCCATCTAATCAAATTAAAGGCTTGATGGGATTCTTACGTTTTGCTTTCATGTGTAATTTAACTGCAATAGCAAGGCATTTTTTGTCGTTTTAATAGATTAGTAGGCATAGTACTTGTTTCGGTCTGTCCCATGATAGAATGGCACATGGGCAGGCAGGCCCTGCACTTATGACTCATATTCGTATGATCATTGGCTGACCTCTAGTGGTCTCTAAAGGCCAGTGACAGTTTAGGAAAAACAAATGATCCAGGTGGTTTATCATCACTGATACAACATTTAACAATTCACACGCACTCGCTGACACTCTAAGCAGCGGTTACCAAGCACATGGCTAGTGTATGTGACTTGACCACATAGTCTGTATAGTTCGGTCTATTCATCTGTTTACATCCCAGGATGCACGCCGATTAAAGTTTGTAGAGGGAACACAATATTGATCGTTTTGCTGTAGTGGCCTAAAAAGGGAACGAGGTGGCTGCCCTTCGCATTCTGGCTGTCACGTGACGGTGTGAGGGCTGGTTGGTCTGGGCGACAGTGAGGTTGCGACCGAGCACCACCACCACTGCTTCTCCTCCGCTGGCTGGACAAACATGTTAGACCCTACCGTCGTCTCGCTCTTATCGCCAGCCAGTCATTCGTCCAAAACCCTGTAGCCCACGGTTTGGAGTACTTACCAAGATTTGAAGGTGAGGAAAAAACTCCCGAATTACATGTGTTTATCACCAAAACTCATTTTCAACCAATTTTGTACAGTCTCTGCTTTCCTCCCGAAACAACTCGAAATTATTAAAACTAATATTTACCATACGGATTAACCATTAACCAACTCCTGGTTAAATGTTCGCACAGATTGGTGGGAGTAGATGCTTGTTCAAATTGGAATCAGGTTTACAACTGTGAAATGTACGTTAGTTCTGCATACTGTGTTATCATGAAAAGCCGCTATCTTTCCTCGGTAAACCTTCCCTCGGAAGGAATATGCACGGAATGGACGCCGACGCGTTTGTTTATCCTGTTTATTTATTTATTTTGGGGGGGGGGGGGGTGTTCCTCGACAACCCGTTCATGATGTGACTGTTAACTTCTCCACTTCCCAGTGTTTGAATGTATAATGTGTTCGTCCTCCCGCTCCGACTTCTGTTAGGAGCAGTTACCACAGCCGAGTAAACTCATGACTTGCTAGTGATGCTTTATCGTGGATGCACGTCATGTTGTGCGTTAGCACCTTGCACTGAACCGGGTTGTGGGCCTACTCCCAGCCCGTTACTATTTTCAACATGTCAGGGTCAAAGCATCGGCGCACCACAGTACTCATGGCCACAACCTCTTGTTGTATTTCCTTACATTCAAATATGTTACTTTGCCAGAACTTTTGAGGAACTCCAAATTAAGGTTTTTTTTGGGGGGTTCATGCAACACTTTCTAATTCCTTTTTTTTCTTTACTTTTGAGCATTTCTTGGACAATGCTTGGCAATAACTGTTTGTATACATTGTATGCAAAAAGCAGATATTGTATATTTTGTCTATAGGGTTGTGATCACTTTTATTAATTTTGCAGGCGATTATATGTAAATATTGAGCTACATCTAATACATTACCTATCCACTGAAGCAATATAAAGTAAGTTTAATTGAAAATAGGATTAAGCATTTGTTCTTCCGCCTTGGCTTTTTTTTTTTTTTTTACCATATCAGAGAATAGACTAAACTGGTGGTATGTCCTTGGAGGTTCTCACTTATGTTTTGAACGACAAATTCCAGCTGAATACCTTTTTAAATATCATGTGTTTTGTCTCTCATTCTCTCTCTCTCTCTCTCTCTCTCTCTCTCTCTCTCTCTCTCTCTCTCTCTCTCTCTCTCTCTCTCTCTCTCTCTCTCTCTCTCTCTCTCTCTCTCTCTCTCTCTCACTCTTTGTCTCTCTCTCTCTCACTCTTTGTCTCTCTCTCTCTCTCTCACTCTTTGTCTCTCTCTCTCTCACACTCTTTGTCTCTCTCTCTCTCTCTCTCTCACACTCTTTGTCTCTCTCTCCAACTACAACTCACCCCTGAGTCACACTGAGTTGTGAAGTGAGTGAAACAGGAACTATAGCAAATGCAATGGGCCACTACTGTTAGTCAGATTGCTAACATGTTTTGTGGTTGTGAGCACTCTTTCATTCCCAAATTGCACGTCTCATCATTCACAGTCTGCCGATGATGACTTGATATCTTGCTCTCAAAAGGGGTCAGCCAGATACAGGAAGCTGTGAAAGGAAGTTGAGTGGGCAGTCCACATTCTTGAAATGCATAAATTAGCTCTAGAAAATGACATTCAGCAGGATAACAGCATGTGTTGAAGGTAACCATTTTATAAATACAAGGGTCTCCCAGTTAATTGTTGTGGCATTTTCATGTACAGCTGTGCGGTTATTGGTGGCAGTTATTTCAGTGAAAGTTTAGGGTAATCACAATCACTTTTATATACTTTTCATAAATGTTCTTGTAGGATTATCTGATTTCTTGCTAAGCAATTTGTGTCTTAATAACATAATTTAGGCTCAGTCCAATAAATGTCTTCTTTTCAGATACAAACTTGTGGTTTAAGATACAAAAACATATCAGTACCTATAGCGCAGGGAATTATTGGACCTTTGAAGAAGGCTTGACTTGTGTGTTATAATAGCTTGCTAGTTTAGTCTTCTTCTACAGGTCTATGTCAGAAAGCCTTCCGCTGTGGTTATCGTGGTTAGGCCTAAAAAAAAAAAAAGTTTGGTTCCTGTTGGTTGTCAGTTGAGGTCATGGGTAGGTAGGGAATTTATTTTATTTTTTTATTTTATTTTTTCCAGCGGCAGCGGAGGTTGTTTTCACAGAATGAAGAGGTGCTGTACCAAAACGTGATTATAGTTTGCATAATTTTTTTTTTTTTTTTTTTTTAAAGCTCATAAAATAATTTGGGTCGCACATAAATTGACAGGGTCGGTCGGAAACCGGAACCAAACAAAAAAATGTTTTAGGCCTTAACACACACACACACACACACACACACACACACACACACACACACACACACACACACACACACACACACACACACACACACACACACACACACACACACACACACACACACACACACACACACACACACACACACACACACACACACACACACAGAGAGAAACAGATACTTTTTTGCCTACTGGATTTTTATAAAAAGCTTTTCTGTTCAGCTATTTACTTGATGCAACCATGTTATTTGTTTTAACCACATTTGATGGGTGTTCACTCCTATGTTAATATTAAATAATAACCAGAAATGACCTTAAATGGGAAACAGATAACAGGAAATGGGGAGAAGGTCAAGGGGCTGTGGATGAGAGGGAGTTGAATTAAGTGGGAGGGTCCATTCTGTACTGAAAAGCAGAAGGTCTGAAAGCAGTTTAATTTCCTAGCTGTAAAAAAAGTAGGGCTGGAAATGAAGTCTATAATTAGCCTACTGTTTAAAATGTTGAATGCCTAGACAAAAAAAGAAAGAAAGTGTAACATTGAAAAACATGCAATACATTTCTATTTTTTTCAAAGATCTGAGACATATCATGTCTTTGTTTTCCGATTTCCCCAAGTCCTAATGGAATTTAAGAACTGTGCCATACATTCCCAGTCGCTTAGTGTGTCCGCAAGGCCGAGTCACAAGACTCGTGATTTACAGTCCCAATTTGAAGAATGAGGCTAAACCTCTAGAACAACACTTCCCCTGTGTTCTACGTCCCGTAACATTAGTCAGAAATTCTCTTCCACACTGACTTCAACAAGCCAAAAAATAACAACATTTTCATTAGAATGCTGCAGTTGATACTTCCTCATGGAATTAGAAGGTTGAATGTAAACAATGTTGTTTGCGACTCACTGATTCGTACTGCTGTTGGAAGAGGTTTCTGCATTGGGGCACAAACCTCTTTCACAACAATGTTTGTTTCCCTGTCCTAACAAGCAGGCCAAGGTGATGAGCAGATTTAATAAGTGGAAGGAGCATGTAAACATGTATCTGTGATAACACACTGACAGGTCTGACAGTCATTATGATCTAGATGCCCACTCTACTTAGGATCAGCTTCAGCCTGCCACTGGCTGACCTCTCTAAAACATTCAGCGGGCCTACGCAGAATTAAAAAAACATTGTTTCGTACAAAGTTTGCACAATTGGTCATTTACGATTGGAAATGTATGGTCATATAACGCAATGTCCTAAGATAGCTGTAGTATTCAAAATATGCAGTATTCAAAAATGCTGACGTGTGATCTGTTTGCAGAACCATTTTGAACTTTATGTTGCCATTGGGATGAAAGAGCTGAAAATATATTGGAGGAAGTGGAAGCCTTTGATTCTCTATCTCTTCCGGCCTGAACAGGCTTCTTGTACGTGTGACGTCAAACCTGATGTGATGATCCTGATTACATATCAGGATCATCACATCAGGTTTGACGTCCCTCATGTATTCAGGAAGTGTGACTTTCACTCGCATACTCTCTCGCTCGCTAGCTCGTGCACACACACACACACACACACACACACACGTACGCACAATTCTCTGATGGACAATCTATTATACAGAGATGGGGTGTGATTATAACAGTGGGGCTGAAACAGGGAGAGCGAGGACGACTTTGAGAAAGCTTGGACGGTAAATTCATGTTGACCAAAGTGCTTGGAAATTCTCCAATGTGTAAACAAACACCAAGTAGTCTATTTTGGGTTTCTAGAAAGCGTTCAGATATGGCAGCAATAGTAAGGCCAGCTTCTGGTCCTAATTGAAGATAATTATATTTTCGTTTCTTAAATTTTCCCACACAACCGCCCCCTTTCTGATTGCACACACACACACGCACACCATGGCTGTCTGGTAGAATACGTGGCCTTGCATTGAGCACCTTGACCATATGCTGCTTCGTTTCCTCATAATTTTGTCTGCAGTGTTTGTTCATGTGCATGCTTTTATGTGTGTGCTTGCGTGCTTGCGTGCATGCGTGCGTGCGTGAATGCTCGCCTAGGCAACAGAATGCCCCATTGTTAAGGCAACACAGAGACGCTGTTTATAGAGTTGAACACAGAATAGGAGAGACTCAAAGGGATTGGAGAGCAGAATGTGACCCATGCTACACAGAAAAGGGCCCAGGAACACAAAAGTGTTGTTCTGAAAGTGTTTGTAGACAGTTCAGTTCATGCAGTGTCATGAATCACAAGATATTTACCAGACCAAACATGTTGACAAGAAATGCTGTGTGTGAACTCTTCAAATGTGTGAACTCTTCAAACTCGTGTCACTGAGGAAAGTAATAAGAGGACGATGAGGCTATGAGCTGAGAGTGTGTGTGTGTGTGTGTGTGTGTTTCCAGTACTACATTAGGCATCATGTTTTCTTATGCAACATACAATTTGTCTTGCCATAGTTACATTTTAAAAGCCATGGGTGCTTATCTTACACGTTTGCCTCATTTGTCATGTGGCCCATTAATAACACTTGCATTTGGCTTGTTCCTCAATTCAAAAATTAGGAAGTTAATTTTGTCCGGTGATGGGAGTATGAAGTACCATACAGGGCTTCTTATACTACTAACTCTATTATCTATGTTAATCTGTTTGTAATTGTATTGTCGTTGTAATTATTGTTATTATAAGTGTCATACAGCTACGCAAAAATTATTGATTTTGTCGTTTGTAACTACTTCGACTATGACTATCTGTGTTGATTCGGAACGGACCAGGAACTAAAAATACATTGGAGAAGTTGACATTTACAATGAACAATGCAGGCATCCTCACTTCATAATTTTAGCAAGTGTTTGCACATTTAAACAGTTGGTTGCTAGTTAGGTAGTGGTGACTCAGGACAGGTTAATAGAGGAGATCATGACTAAGGGCTGGAAATAAATTATTAACAAAATAGTTTAAAAGTTAAACAAAGAAAAAAAAAAAAAAAGTTAAGAAAGATAAAATGAAGCTTTTTGTAAATGGAAGTCAAAACTGTATGTTGAAATCTGGTATGGAGCTGAAAGTGCAGAGGTGCATAAAATATGGCCCAGACTATCAAGCCCATCAACAACCGGGTAAATAGGATAACCTTCTCATACTTTTTAAAACTGTGGAGTATTGTACACAATCTCGAATATATGTTTGATTTAATAATGGTCTTTTTGAAAATGCATTTAGGCACTTCTTAAATCTTAAAAATTAACATCCTGCCATACAGACTCAGAGACTGGTCTTACAGACATATGTGTGTAATGTGTGAATAACTGCATTGGGCAGACAGTTGCCCAGAGATCTTGTGCCTGCTGCTCTGTTTATAACCCCAGCAAAATATAATTGGCAAACCTATAAAAATCGATCTATTTTTTTCTATTTATTCTGACAGTCTGGCAAATTAAAAAGCATAGTCAATTAAAGCATCATCAAAAGCCTTTTTTCTCATTTTCATTCTGCATTGCTTTTAGAAAGGTTTCCTGGGTTGGAAAAGTTTTGTTTTACTTCTTGCCGTAGGATAGAAGGAACCTGGGGATAATTTCTCGCAAAAATCAGACAGTTGTTCTGTGGATTTTGCATAATTCTTGAAAGAATGGTATGTATCACCTGAACAAATTTCTTCATATCTGTCTTAGTCATGTATGTTCTTTGACTTTCACAGCTGGCTTGCACGAAGAAATGACCTGAAGAGTGATCCATCGCATCCACCAGCACACAAGAAAGACGCCCCTACTCATCGACCATGTCCCAGTCTGAGATGTGTGTGTCTGTGTGGGACTGGCTGTGTGCCCTGCGTCTGGAGCAGTACTGCGACGCCTTCCAAGACTTCGGGCTGCTGACGCTGGGGCAATGCCAGAGCCTCTCTCTGGAACAGCTGGAGAGTCTGGGAGTCACGCTGCCGGGACACCGGCGACGCATCTTGGCCAGCCTGCACAAGTCCCAGTCCCCTACCCACCCTCCTCCCCATCAGCAGCCAGACACACAGGGCTCCCCGAGGCCCCGTCCCAACCAAGCCGTCGCGGCGGAGGAGGTGGCGGCGCAACAGCAGGGGAGGGGAGCGGCCCTGTGCCCCAAGCCGCCCCAGAGGGAGAGACCCGTGCCCGTACCGCCCGATAGAGAGAGGCCCGTCCCAAAGGAGAGGAGGGAAGTCCTGCCTGTCCCCAGAGAGAGGCCGAGGCCTACCCCCCGGGAGAGGGCCGCACGCTCCTCGGAGAGGTCCGGATCGGAGGAAGGGAGGGGGGACTCCGGGGAGGAGGGGAGGACGCCCCGGCTGCAACGGGATAGACCGAGAGCCCGGACAGTAAACGAGGCAGACGGAGGGCCGGAAGAGGGGAGGCCAAGGCCCGTGCCCAGGGAGAGGACTAAGCATAGCGCCTCTTGCCCTGAAGATCCCGGCAGCGACCCTGCCTTGCCCCCCATCCCCCCAAGGAGCACCCCCAACCGCCCACCTCAGCGCTTCACCCTCCCCACCCCCAGCCCCCCTGTCCCGGTCCCCGCTGGCTCATCTCCACCCCCCAGCAGCAGGACCCCTCCGCCCCCCGACGTTCCCAGCAGGAGCCAGGGCCCCAGCCTTCACACCACCCCCACCCTCCAGACCCCTCCCCCCGTCACACAGACGGCCGTCCAGCCTCCTGGTTCCCCCGCCCCCCCGCCCTCCCCCCTTCCACGCCCCAAGACATTGGCTCTGCTCCCCCCACTCGCTCCTCGGAGGGGGGGCGGCGGCGAAGGGAGAAGGACTTCACCCGCCTCTCCCGCCACCACCCCGCCTTTACCCCGCTCCTGCTTGTCGTCATCCACTGCCTCCTCTGCATCCTCCTCCTCCTCCTCCACCTCCACCTCCCCTTCCTCCAACTACTCCCTACCACCAGAGTTGAAGGCCGAGATTGTTGCCCCACCCCTGCCTCCTAAAGCCAGCACGGCTCCGGCGGCATCCCAGATGTCCTGGCCCCGGGAGAGGGTGCAGCTCTCCAGGTTTCGGCGTGGCCACAGGTGAGATTTCACTTGCTTACCTGCCCAGCAACTGTTCCATTATGATATTTTATTTTGGCGGGGGATGTTTTTAATGCTGATCTAATGAGGTTTCCCTTTTATGTGAAGTAATTTACTTTAATGGTTGTTTGAGTCTTTCAGAAGTATTTAGCACAGTTTACTAGACAGGCTTGACAAACAACAGTTGGTTCCAATTCCCAATGTGAAACAACGCTGCCATCTAGTGGATACATTTTCTAACTGCTTGTGTTCCTACTTTGAGTCATATAAGAGATTTTGATGATAGAATGTGAGCAGTACATTTAAAAATAGTTTATTGATTGATTAAGCTTGACTGATTGAGCTTGATTAAAATCATGGCACAGACGGATAATTTCAGTTGTGTGGGGAGTCATGTTTAGGACCAATCTCTCTCTGTGCTTGGGTTGACATTATTTGGGGTGCATATGTGTCTGCATGTCAGTGGGTTTATTCGTCTATTAGTTTATGTTGTCACTAAAAAGGAAAGTGTAAGGGCCGAGATTCATGGTTTGTTTGTGATAACACTTATGCTGGTTATAAGGTTATTTTTATATTAAATGTTACGTTTTGGGCCTCTGCTCTCATTCAAATGAGAGAAGAGCTGTGGAGAAGGTCAGGAAGTGAAACGGAGCGATAGCCGTTGGACTGCATTGGGTATCAGCTGTGAGACAGATAGAAAAATGGAACAGGAGGAAGAACTTAGCAAAGAAAGTGAGCTGTATACTAGGAAGTACTTTCAGATGTTCTACTCTTCATGTCTGCGCACTCACTCCGTTTCCACACATGCGCGTCTCCTCCTACCTTTTCTAGTAAGCCAGCCGTTTCCTCTTTGCTCTTCCTTCCTACATGTTGTTTCTTTCTCTGTTATTTCTCTGAATTTTGAAACATGCCAGAACAGGTAAGACTAGATCCTATACTTTACTTCTCCTTTCTTTTTTTTGTTCTGCCTGCCGGCTCCCTCTCCCCCTTTTGGCTCTGATTTTGCTGCAAGCATTTACACCACGTTGTGTGTGTGTGTTAATAGGTTGTCAAACTTGCCTGATGTGGCTGTGATCTGCTCTGGACTGTATCAGTGATTGTTTCTGATAAGATACAGGGCCGTATGCTAATCAAATGGTTAATTGTAATGTAAATGAGTTCCTGATTTCAAACTGGATTTTGAAAAAGGTCAGCGCTCTTGTGGTATAAACTTGGCTTGGATTGGATTGGGTGCACTTTGAAAGGATAATTAATAGGGACGCTTATTTTTAATCAATTGTATTTGATTGTAAATGTCTTACGTTTATTGTGAGAAGAAAATAGTTAGCTTGGCTTTAAAAAAAAGTGGTATAAATGTTACTGAACTGGGCTGCCACAGTTGTTTGTTTATTTGGAAATGCTTAACCACTTTGGCAAGGCGATTGAAAACCAGCCTCATTAAAGCTGGAGGCACTACTTCACAACATAGACATCGTGTGTTGCTCTCACAAGAACAACAACATTTCGTTTTGACAATCCAATGTCCCACGGCTCGCCCCTAATAGATCCCTGTTGTTGTTCCTAGCGCCTCCATAGGTCACGTGTAAAGCATACAAAGAACTGTCAACTGGTGCCAGTTCATTTATGTTCTAGAGCTGAGTGGTTGGAGGACAGCTGCTTGGAGCCACTTACCCTTCACCTTCCAACGTCTTCCCTAGTCTTTCTTGCCGTACATAAATCTTGATCATTTTCTTAAAGGGGAAGTGAACAGGAGGGAAGAAGAAAAGACTGAACTTTCACAATAATGGATCACATATGATTTCACGATTGTCCCGCTCTCCGTTCCCATAATTTAAACTACGTACTTTGACCACTCACATAATTCACATGTGCATTTGACATCTTCGCTTTGCGTTGCACAAGTAAATGAATGAATCAGAATCTTTCCAAATAACTTCTCTCAGCATAGATCCAACAGATCTTCAGATCTGCTCATCATATTCAGACTCGGATGCAGTGGGATAGCCACCCACCTAATGTATGTTTGCTTGTACCTGTATTGTCTGCCTAATGTATGTTTGCTTGTAGAGTGGTATCCAAAGGTATGTGGTGTTTACGCTGAGATTGTATGCAGACCTGGTAGGGTGCAGGCCCAGGCTTGCTTCCTGTATGCAGGTATAGGGAGCGAATGTTGAGTAAAGGGTAGGACCAAACCAGTTGGATTGTGCTGGAGCATGACGGCGTGAGGGTTTGTTGAACTGCTCAGGATCAGCATTTCTACATGTACAGGTCAGCTTGGGATAGATCGAACTGAAACGACAGCCGTCTCCATGGGCATTCCTGAGGCACAGATTGTAGCTTCTTGAAAGTAGCACTGTTGTAGTTTGTTGACCAACTGAACAGTTAGCCAATGAGCTATCCCCCCCGTCTACTAGTCGGAGGCATGACAAAGGCGCCCGGAGGGACGGACACCTCTCCGGAGAAGCCATGCAGAGAATCAGCCGGTTCCTCGGGATGTTCGGCCGACCACTGGACACCGCGGAGAGCGTGGAGGACCCTCCCCCCGGCCTGTCCCCGGCCTTCATTGACCCTTCCTCTGTTCCTCCCTCACCCAGCCCCGTCCATCCAAGAGTGGCCTTGTCCGATGACCCAGCGCCCGCCGCCTTGCCCCGCGTCAGGACGCCCAAGACACCCGAAGAACCGTCCCCGCGCCTGCCGCTGGATCCTCAGCAGCCTGAGGTGTTGACGAGCGCACAGCCAGCCCTGCCGGCCAGAGACCTCTGGCGGCCCCCTTCCATCACTGGTGAGTACTGAGCCCCGACCAGCCTACTGGCACCTTCAGACCAGGGAATGATCAAAGAGCGCCATGTATGTATCTGTATTACATTGCATTACATTTTTTTAGCTGATGCTTTTGTCAAAAAAGTGACTTGCATCAATTAATATGTACCCCAAAAAAATGCAAGAGTCTTTCGGGTACATAACATTCATTAAATAAGAATAGCAACTGCTTTAGGTGCTGCCATATAGAAACAAGCGATGGAGAATAGAGAATCTGTACGCATCATACTGTTTTCTCTATAGTATAATGATGATGGAGACTCCATCCTATAGTGTTAAGCATATTTTACATGTTAACCAGCATGGCAGCAAAGCATTGGCCTCTATATCAAAGAAGCATCAAAATGTAAACTCACTGCTTATGTCGTCACATAAAGTGAAGTTGCCAAGAATTTGAGGCAGAATTGCCAAATTAACCAATTGTAATAAATTATGGTAGAACATTGGCTCCCAGCCTTTTCAGGTCTCAGGCACACCACCATCCTAACCAAATATAAAAGGCACTCCACCTTCTGTAGATGACTGATATCCTGTTTGGGAATGACCCTAGGGTGTCCGCCTTCCTGCCTGGTGCTCAGGAAGCGTAGAGGGGAAACAAGAAACACATTGACGTCAGAAGGACCTTTTGTGGAGGGAATTTCCCTAATACACATAGCTAATATCATACACTATATTTAATTCGACACACACACACACACACACACACACACACACACACACACACACACACACACACACACACACACACACACACACACACACACACACACACACACACACACACACACACACACACACACAGGCACCTGTAGCATAATGTAGCAGTTTTCATACTCTAATTTGGTATTTATTTGACAGTTAGACAAGCCAGACATTTTTGTTGTGATTGTGAGAAATCGGCAGATGATTTTCATCTGTTTTTCACTACAGATGTAGCCTTACACACACACACACACACACACACACACACACACACAAACATAGCCGTTTGTTTGTGAGTTTTTGGAAAACTTGTACATGCCTGTTATTATTTATTAATTAGTTGTGTCATCCTAAATGACGGCAGAGACCATTTTATTTTTTACCAATAATGATATCTCTATTAGTAAAGTTGTTTTCAATATAATCATTCCACTTGAGGCCTAACTCTGTTGCCAGCTGTAATATCTCACCCTCACTCTCACTCTGTGTGTGTGTGTGTGTTTCAGCATCAAAACAGGACAGTTCTGATGACTCTGATTATACAGAGCCATTTATCCCAAGTAGCCTTTTAGTTAACTCACCAGACAAGGTAAGAGATGGCGACATGGGCTCTGTATTGGAGAGCAATCCCCACTGCGAGCAGAGAGTGACAGTTGTCTCATCAAACAGGATATGTTACTGCCCGTGCCAAGGCAGAAAAAGCGTATCAGTTCATTGTGCAGCGATGACGAGCTACTGGATGACGACGAGTCAAATGCTAACCAGTAAGGGACACACACGGCAAATCAAAGTTATGTGGAGGCTAGCAATCAATTCATCTGCTCATTTGTTGTATTACCATTGTATAACTGTTTCACTCACATCACTGTGATAAGGTAACTCATTTTCAATGGTGATTGATGTGCCAAGGACCCATATCTATTATCTGATCTGATCTGAGCTATGAATCTCGAATACTTAAGTATTCTCCACATCACTTTGGCAACATTGAGTGGCTTGACTATGAATGCCAAGGATGTTTCCTTGCACCAATGTTGTTTTGTGTGCGCGTGTCTGTTTCAGTCGTGACTCATGGTTGGACTACGAGCCTGTGTCAACACAAGGCAGTCTTTATCTGCCGTCCTGCGGCCCATTGGGCCTGCCTCCAAAAGAAGACTCCGCCCACCAGAGCGCGGTCATTAAAATGGGCTGGCTGGACAAGAACCCCCCGCAGGGGTAGGAACACTAGAAACCAACACTGGCATGGTCTTAGTTGAACTAGGACAATAACATTAGCCTTATGGGAGCACCGTCGAGGCATTTTCATCCAAACCAAGATGACTGGCTCTGATGTGTCACACGTTTCATTGCTCTGATTGGTTATTAAAATGCATCCAGAGGAAATATAAAAAAAATACCGAGAGGTTTGAAATGCGATGCCAAATTGGTCTGGCGAAACACTCAAACACTAGCCTGGCCCTACCAGACGCTCGTACTTCATTGCACAGAGAGTCTGGCCTCTCTCCATTGATAAACACTAACTCACTTGATGGCGGGTTGGAGTTTAAAACTATATTGGATCTGCCCAGTGCCACTCTGGATCTGCCATAACCAATCGCTAACGTTTGACTACAACTCAAACTAGCGCACGACCTCAACGTCAATGTTGTCAGCCTCTGTTTGCTGATTGGACCGGCAAAATTTGGCCGGAGAAAACCCGCGAATATACCGCAAAGCCAGACGTAGTACTGAAGGGAAATTAAAATTGAGCGGAAGTACGTAGGAGGGCGGAGCAAGGCTACTCAAACACTACAACACAATGTACAAGAATAAATAATAAAATATTTGATGACAATAACTGATATAATTTAAGCCTGCAGTGTAATTGAGGTGTGTCAATGAATTTAATTGAATTGAATTGTTTGTGTGCCCACACGCAGGGCCCTCTATTACCAGAGACGATGGGTCAAACTTGATGTGGACTACTTGAGATACTTTGACAATGAGAAGGTGATGGCACTTGGAAACGCAGAGTATTCTCCTCACATCTGCATCACAGAACACACACACTCAACACTATCTCCTTGTGTGTGCGTGTCCGTGTTTGTGGATGAAGGAGGTGTACTCCAAGAGGATGATTGCAACAGCTGCCATCACAAACGTCATGTGTGTGGGAGAGCTCAAGTTTGAGGTGGTCACCAACAACCGCACCTTCCTGTTCCGGGCAGAGAATGAAGGTTAGTGAGTCTTTAATACCTTTGTCTGTGTGTGTGTGTGTATGTGTGTGCACATTTCCACATTTCCCTGCTTGACTGCCATTCTTTACTGAAGCGGAAACTGTCTTTCGAGCATCATTTTAGTGTGTGTGTGTGTGTGTGTGTGTGTGTGTGTGTGTGTGTGTGTGTGTGTGTGTGTGTGTGTGTGTGTGTGTGTGTGTGTGTGTGTGTGTGTGTGTGTGTGTGTGTGTGTGTGTGTGTGTGAACATGGCTGTACCTATTTAAATGTTACATTTGTGCGTGTGTTCCCCCGTGTCCAGTTGAGAGGAACGACTGGGTTGCTGATCTGCTTGACTGCACCAGGGGGCGCCGTCGCATTAGCACTATCAGCACAGGCTCACCTGTGACCACTGAGTGCTATAAGGGCTACCTGGAACTCAGAGGCTTACGCTCCAAACTCTTCACTGTCGTGGCCTCTGATAAAGTCTTCCTCTACAAGAACATTGAGGTGTGTGCGTCAAAACAAAGGACATTGTCTGTGTTTACATATAATACTTCAATAATAGTTTTGCCAGAGTCTGTTTTTTGTGATGCGTTGCTGCTAATTTACATATATCGAAAGTCAGTTTTCATGGGTGTTTAATACAGTGCCGTCATACATTTCGCATTCAGTTTTAGGATGAGAAACGACTTTGTATTGCAAAAAATGTGGAAACGTTTAAATACACATTGCTCATCTAGTTTCCATATGTGCAATTCTTTAGAAGACTAGGCACAAACATCGAAACACTTTTAAATAAAAATGATATAATTGTTTGGATTCTTAACTACCTGTGTTCCTTTTTAAACGCTCCTATTCCCTGGACGGCGTTCCTGCAGGACTACCACATAGGAATGGGCATAACGTCCATAGACATGAACGTGGGGAACGTTAAGGACACCGACCGGCGTAGCTTCGACCTCACCACGCCCTACCGCATATTCTGGTACGCACACACCTGCTCAAACGCCACACTTGACACGTAGGGGGAAATGTGTTGGCACTGTATCACAGAGACGCCTCATAAAATGCTAGTTTAAAATGTATTGTTAATTTGCCTTTTGCAGGGCGGGGGGGTTTTGATCCAATAATGCAAGTTCAGTCTCAGCATTTTAGCTCAATGCTCCGACTGGACAATTTTTGGCAACTGGGTCTTCTGCCCGTAAGGGAGAGCTCATCTAGATACTATAAGGAGAAGTGTGTGTGCGGGTGCGTGCGTGTGTGTTTTCTTCTGGTCTGCTGCTCCCTGCTGCTTTGGTTGTGAGAGAGCTCAGCTTGACAGGATGGGAATAGCTGAAAGGGTCTTTGGCCACAGAAAAGTCACAGGGTGCATGTATATTTGTGTGTGTTTTTGTCTTGTCTCTGCATTTAACAACATCTAAGTGTGTGTGTGTGTGTGTGTGTGTGTTTGTGTGTGTGTTTGTGTGCTCGCGCATTACCCAGCCTGCGTGATGGATAAGGAAGGATTTTGACACAAAGGTCTGCATCACGCCACTATTAATGGAGTGTTGGTTTCGGGTTCCACTTCCTGAACCCTCCCTTATCTCTACCAAAAGGACAGCAGATTAACAGCGATGTCTCATCGTGTTTGGGCTGCCTCACTTACAATACTCACTCTTCCGGGCAAGGCCCGTGTCTGGCGGGTCTCCCCTGCAACGCCAGTGCTTACGCTTACTCTTCTCCGCCTTCCAACAGCTTCACGGTGGAGTCAGAGCAGCTCAAGGAGCAGTGGATCGAGGCCATGCGCACCGCCATAGGGGAGGCCCTGTCCAATAGCGAGGTGGCTGAGCGGATCTGGGCGGAGCCTAGCAACGGATGCTGTGCCGACTGCGGCGTGGCCGGTCCCGACTGGGCGTCCATCAACCTGTGTGTGGTGGTCTGCAAACGCTGCGCAGGTACGTGTCATGTGTAATTGTGAAGTAAAAGTTGATGGGGAATCTCACGAATCAGACATTAGATTACTATATAGTAGTAGTGCTAGGGATACTGAGGTCTTGGTGATCGGTTGGTTTCTCTTTCTTAAAATGGTTCATAGGAAGTGTGGTGGGAATTTGCACCCCGCCAATCGTTTCTGTATAAACTGTTTAAGGATAAAGAGTCCGAATTTATAGAATAGAATAGAAACTTTATTTGCCACACAACAAAGTTGGTGGTGTTTTTTATTTGTTGTCACTTATAACAATAAGTCAAATTTATTTAAGAAATAAACATGCAATAACATACAACAAACATACAATAATCCTCAGGGAGGATTAGGGAAAAGGCACGTCCAACAAATGGCAGTTAGAGAAACGTAACATGAAATAGAATTTTGCTGTGACAGAAGTAAATCGAGAGAAAAGAAGCAGCAGCAGCAGCAGCAGCAGCAGCAGCAGCAGCAGCAGCAGCAGTACACTGAGGACCCTGCCAGGAATGACACCTGCGGATTGGAATTCCTCTGTCTTTGTGCCAATTGGTTGTGAAATTCCTCGAACTCACAACTACTTCACAACGGAGCTGTGAACCCTTTGTTTGTTTGTGCATGTGTGTATTTTAAAGGAGAGCACAGAGGACTGGGTCCCAGCATCTCTAAAATTCGTAGTCTGAAAATGGACCGGAAAGTCTGGACAGAGGATCTCATACAGGTATATTCCCCGAGCCCGTGGACGCATGCACACCAGTGGCGCGTTTCCACTGCAGGGTGCGGAACGGATCGGATCGCAAAGGTGCGGATCGGGTCGCGTTTCCACCGCCAAAAGTGGGCGTGACCCGGACTTAGCCGTACCCGTTCTGGCCTCGTTTTCAGGACTCCTCCGTTGGGGTACGGAAAACGAGACGAGACGCCTGAATGGGTCCCGGGAAATTCTAGCTACACACCCCCTCCGTTGATTGGTCGACAGAATCATCACTTCAGGGCGACGTGGGGATAAAAACAAACAAACAGTAGCCTCGAGGTATTATTCTTTACAATTAATTAACATGTCGCGTAAAACGCTTGCTTGGGCGAACAAGGAGGTGGAGACGTTCGTCTGCATTCTTGGGGAGGAAGACGTTGTTTACGATGCTGCCGCGGCGTTCGACATCCAGCCTAACTTAAAGGGTACTGTCGGCGGTGGAAACGCGACCTCGGAATTGAGCTGGGCTATACCGCCCCCTCCCTACCGCACCCAATTGCGATCCGATCCGTTCCGCACCCTGCAGTGGAAACGCGGCATAGGTTGCAAACTCTTCCCCCTACATGTTTGAGGTCCATAACACATGATCTCCGCTATGTAACATTGACATGCTATTTTTAATATAGCCTTTTGCCGCATGTTATAACCAAGATGTAGGCCTACATTGAGATGATTTACACCAAGATAATATTCCGATGCTATGATGATCTCTTTTACACGTTGGTGAGCCATATGGTGCATTCTCTTAATTGTAATAATTCTAACAAACCTACGATCCCCTGTTGTAGCTGTTCTTGTTGCTAGGCAACGAGCGGGTCAACGCGTTCTGGGCCGCCAACGTGCCGCCCAGCGAGGCCCTGGCGCCCTCTAGCTGCAGCAGGGATAGGCGGAGCTTCATCGGCAACAAGTACCGCCAGGGGAAGTACAGGAAGTACCACCCGCTGTACGGCAATCAGAGGGAACTGGACAACGTAAGAACCATTTGACCTCTTCTGACTTAAGAGACCTGTTCTCTGAGGTCGCACTGTATTCTCACCGGGCCTTGAATTAATTGAATTAGTTGGTCGCGGATACTCAGAACCTGCGCATTTACTAGCAAGTGTCAAAATCGACAACTACCGGTATACTTGACGTACATTTAAATGAGAGCATTTAGCATTCGCCTTCCGGCTTTCTATCCATCTCTTGATCCAGTCATCAGGACATCTGGCATTCATATTTAAAGTACTCCTCGAGCATAAGCACTACGCAGACTTTTGAGAATGATTCGAATGCTACGGCTGAATCGGCAGATCCCTGACAATGTGTGTGATGGAATCACAGATCCAGACTCGGGGCCACCCAAGAGATGCTTATCCCACTTACCCCCAAACCACTGCCGATGGTTTACACACTCTGTCCCATTAGCGGCAGGCATGAGCTAGTGAGTGGGCGGGTGAGGGGGTGCATGCTCTTTGTCACACTAGGCATTTGTCACCTAGTTCCGTTTTCCCTCCCGTCCGACCGACCGGGCCCGAGCCCACTGTGTGTGAGTCAGCTGTGTGGGCTACTGGACAGACACACTGCGTGTCACAGCGTCCCCCCCCCCCCCCCCACTCTCTTTTTCCACCTCATTCCCTTTTCTATCCCCCCTTGTCCTAGCTTCTTTTCTACTGGGAATACAAGTGTTTGTTTCTGCTATCGCTTCATCATCACATTGTCACTTATCGCTCTCTCTCCCTCTCTGTGCCTCTCTAGCTCTCTGTCTGTCTGTCTGTCTGTCTAGCCCTCGCTCCTAGTGAATATGATTTATTTTCAG
Organism: Gadus macrocephalus; assembly: GCF_031168955.1. Lineage (NCBI taxonomy): Eukaryota > Metazoa > Chordata > Actinopteri > Gadiformes > Gadidae > Gadus > Gadus macrocephalus. The sequence continues at coordinate 12,366,776 of NC_082397.1, read as the reverse complement.
GTTGGATTAGAAAAGTAAACAAGATTCCAAAAAAGAGTGTGTGTGCATGTGAACAGAATGTCAAACAGACTGGGAGTCACGATGCGATAGCAGAAAAGTGAATGTGTGAAAGAAATGCATATGTTTCAGCGAAAGAGCAACATAAATACACTTGATTTGGAGCACATGCTGGTTTGTTTAGATTGCCCTGCCCCTCCTCCTTTCTCCTCCTTCCTCCTTCCGATGTGACATCATCACTAACCACTTGGAATGTTCTCTGACTCGCCCCCGCCCCCTCCTGCTCCATTGTTTGGCTGGAAAGAGTGGAGCAAAGTTGCCTCTCTCTCTCTTTTCCCAGTGTGTATGTGTCTCTGTGACTGAAGCTCCAACACTTCCAGAGTGAATCCAACTGAGTTCTTATGCTTCATGATTTTGGACCCCTGTGTTTTTTTCATTTTGAGCATATGTGTGAATTGAGTAGCACATTGAAACGACGGCAACACTCCAACTCTCAGGTAAGGGTTGGTGTAATGTGGACTGTGCACTTGAAAACGTGGTTCTGTGAATGAGTTTCTAGTACTGTAACTGGTTTATTGCTGCACATAAAGAAAGCATGACTATGGACCTTGTCTCTCATAAATTTATTTTCACCATAGCCCAGCCGGACAAACAGCCTTCGACTGTGTTGTTTGTTTGTTGATGAGACCCTACTGGTGTTCCCATTGGAAAGAGGAAGGTTTACGTGACTTCCCAGTGAAAAGATTTAATTTTGCAAACTTAACATGCATATGAATGGATGTGGGAGGAGGTATGTTCTCTATCTCTCTGTCTCCCTGTCTGTCCGTGCCTATGTATACACCCGTGTGTTCTCAGTGTGCTGAGTGGAGTGCAGGCGCTCACCTCTCTCAATGGACAGCTTTGTTGTTTTTTCCTCATGCTCTGCCTGGTGCTCTCTCGCTCACTTTCTCTCTCTCGCTCTCTCGCTCTCTCTCTCTCATACTGTGTGACCATGCCCTGACATTTGATATCCCCTTGTCCATCTTCCATCTGCCCCCTTTTCTGCTTTTCTCCAATGTACTTGGACTTTCCTCTAATGTCCTTGTACAATGTACTTGTACCTAGGGAGGAGGACTAGTAATACGATTAGTTGCCGTCATGTGTAGTGTATATATGACTGCAACTAATCTCATAACAAGTCCAGATGCATCTTATCTTTTTTGTCCCAGAGAAACGTGAAGGAATTAGCTTTTGGGAGCTTGTCAATTTAATGTGTTGGATCTGTCAGAGGAAGGTCTTTATTGTAATCTTAATACCAATTTCTATCCACTTAAAGGTGTGTCACCGGATGAATCATAGTAGGTCCAGGACTCAAATTTGTTTTCTGTTTTCTTATTATGTATGTGTTATGTTTTTTTTCTTACTTTCGACAGGCAGGTCATAACTCGCCTGCCAGTTGCTTTACTTGTTTTCATTGTGTGAGTGTCTGAAAGATGGCATGAGAGCTGGTAAGCTGAGAAGAGAGAGACCTAAAAGTGTCAAGTGGAAGCATCTGTGGGAACCACAGTAATGGAGTTATGTAACTGGTCCACTGGTCAAATGTTGTCTTTGCAATCAGTGTAGTAATAGTTCAAAGTTGACAGAACAAAATTTGCTGTTGTTTGTGCATTTAGTTGTACAGTGGTACGTACACTTCTAATGACGTTCAGTAGATAGACAGACACAGACACACATGCACTCAATGATACACGCACATATTGAAATTGTGCAATTAAAAAGGTTTCCTTTTCATTGGTTTTCTTCTTAATTAGTTTTTGTTTGTCTTTTGTGTATGCTGGATATGTTTGTGAGAGTTGGTGTGCTGTCCTTATTCCAAAGAGCAGGCATTGCTTAGCAGCTGCAGTAACGTCTTTATGGGCCTGTTTTTCATCCATTTCTATTTTAAAGTCTCCAGGCTTTATTACATCTGTTTCTCCGCTTACCTGCCCCTGGCTTGACTGCACTGCCTCCTTGGCTTTTTCCACTTCTTCGTCCTTAATCCTCTCTCGAAGTCTGATTTTCTGACTATCAGAATATCCAGTTGGTGGCGGTGAATGACCAGACCACCTTCCACCAATTCCTGCTTTCTTCATACACACATGTACATACACATGCTTTTCATCCTTTCATCATATCTCTCTTCACATCTTTCCTGTCAAGCCCTCAGACTTTTTTGACGACCAGACGGTGAAACACATGTGGAAGGCCAATGTTTTTTCATCTGGATCTTATATAGGAGGCGTGTGCGTGCGTGCGTGCGTGCGTGCGTGCGTGCGTGCGTGCGTGCGTGCGTGCGTGCGTGCGTGCGTGCGTGCGTGCGTGCGTGCGTGCGTGCGTGCGTGCGTGCGTGCGTGCGTGCGTGCGTGCGTGCGTGCGTGCGTGCGTGCGTGCGTGCGTGCGTGCGTGCGTGCGTGCGTGCGTGCGTGCGTGCGTGCGTGCGTGCGTGCGTGCGTGCGTGCGTGCGTGCGTGCGTGCGTGCGTGCGTGCGTGCGTGCGTGCGTGCGTGCGTGCGTGCGTGCGTGCGTGCGTGCGTGCGTGCGTGCGTGCGTGCGTGCGTGCGTGCGTGCGTGCGTGCGTGCGTGCGTGCGTGCGTGCGTGCGTGCGTGCGTGCGTGCGTGCGTGCGTGCGTGCGTGCGTGCGTGCGTGCGTGCGTGCGTGCGTGCGTGCGTGCGTGCGTGCGTGCGTGCGTGCGTGCGTGCGTGCGTGCGTGCGTGCGTGCGTGCGTGCGTGCGTGCGTGCGTGCGTGCGTGCGTGCGTGCGTGCGTGCGTGCGTGCGTGCGTGCGTGCGTGCGTGCGTGCGTGCGTGCGTGCGTGCGTGCGTGCGTGCGTGCGTGCGTGCGTGCGTGCGTGCGTGCGTGCGTGCGTGCGTGCGTGCGTGCGTGCGTGCGTGCGTGCGTGCGTGTTAGAAAAGAATGGGCTGATCTGTGTGTCAGTCTTTGAAAGCACATGGAACACAATTAGTCTCAAGAATTTTTTTCTGCTTTTCATGCCTTCTTGTCTTTCCAGTTTGTCATCTATTCCTTTTCCTGCTATTATCTCCTTCATTACAACCATGGCCAGACATAGGTTTCTGAGTTTTAGAGACGCACCCAGATTCCATCTCCTTCTTCTTTTCTCTCTCTCCCTTTTTCTCTCGGGGGGGGGGGGGGGGTGGTGTGTGTGTGTGTGTGTGTCCTCATTCTTCCTTTGCGTGTTTTCACATTACTCCCAATCTCATAAGCAGCAGATGTTTCAGGGCGAGTTGTCTTGAAACAATTGAGAATTATATTTCCTCATCACACTTTATGCTGATTGGCTATGAGTCAAAGGTGGAATTCCACATCACTGGTAGAGTCCATGACCTTAGTACAATATCTACGTGTGTAGACATCGGAAGGGTTTGCTGCTACTTAAAACCTTACCCGATCTGCCTGTCTGTGTGTGTGTGTGTGGTCAACATTTTAGTGGTGAAATAAAGGAGTGGTTGTGTGTGTCTGGGAGAGAGGTGGAGAAAGGGATTTAAGCACTAGAGGGACATTTCTGGAATTGTCTAATCGCATCCAAGTTTCGAGTTTGAAGAGAAACGACTGTGTGTGTGTGTGTGTGTGTGTGTGTGTGTGTGTGTGTGTGTGTGTGTGTGTGTGTGTGTGTGTGTGTGTGTGTGTGTGTGTGTGTGTGTGTGTTTCGTGTTTTCCTCAGCTGTCAAAACAACATGGACTCCTCCTCTGCATCATGGCGTCTTTTCAAAATGTTCTCATTGCCTGCCTTCTCTCTCTTTTCCACCTTTTGTTGTTTTTAATGTATTTCTACCCCGGTCCAAGTGCCTTGTTGCATGAAAGCAGAGTGCTTGTTTAAAGCTCTCCTCTCTCTCCCCAGCTGGTCTAACCTTACAGAAGGCACAGCAACACTCGGCAGAGATGCCACCCAATTGGTAGAGAAACGCTTTTCACCGAAACAGCCACGCCACTTACCTCCACGTAGCGCAAAGAGAACAGCTTCCCTTGTGTGTTTAGTCGGGCTATCCAAATGCAAGTTTGACTGTGTGGGTTCATATAGTGTGACTAGAATTATTTGTGATTGTTTTGGTTTATTCAAAGCTGAATCTGACCTACATATTGTGAGCTTCTCATCTCTGAAAATAGAAGTGTGTGTGTGTGTGTGTGTGTGTGTGTGTGTGTGTGTGTGTGTGTGTGTGTGTGTGTGTGTGTGTGTGTGTGTGTGTGTGTGTGTGTGTGTGTGTGTGTGTGTGTGTGTGTCAATTATCAGTGTTTAATTATCAAATGTGCGGTATAACATAGTCATTATAGTATAAAATGATTATGACAAGGCAAGGGTCATTGGTGTAGCACAGAATGACACTGAAAAGCTATTGACAGAATATGTGCGTGTGCTTGGTTATTGGCCACAGTGACACACAGGCACCACTCTTTGGCTGGTGTCTATTCTTTGAGATTGTCCTCGTCCATTTCCGTTTGACTGAAAAGCTCTGAGCAAGCATCACATGATGTGATAAAACACAGGTCAGCAGCACTATGGGCGCGTTTCAAGTAGCCGGTCAGGATATCTTTAAACCCAACCCACAGCTCTGACTCTAGTGACCGTGGAGGAATAGTGAGCATTTGTGACAGGCTTCAATCTTTTGCACCCTGAAAATGTGATCACCATTGCTGTTCCAATGCTTTTATTGGTTAAGGCCTTGTCTCGCCCTCTTCCGTTCATTTGCACTATGTCACCATGGAAAGGCTCTCCCTTAAAGTTGTAATATACATGCAATTTGATGCATGATCAAAGTATTTCAACTTCCAGTCAAATACTTTGACCATGCTTCAAATTGTATTTCAGAACAATGTTAATAAAGTCGATAAGTATTTTTCTGTTTTGTGAGCCATTGAGAGGGTGTTAAAAATATACCCCGTGCCGAAACCCCAAAACACTCACCTCTGCCATACCTTTAGACCCCGTGGCTCTGCTACGGTACCGCTAGGCCACGTTACCGCTAGACCCAGCGACCAGGCTACGTTACCGCTAGACCCAGCGGCTATGCTACGTTACCGCTAGACCAAGCGACTAGGCTACGTTACCGCTAGGCCCGTGGCTCAGCTACGGTACTGCTAGACCCAGTGCCTAGGCTACGTTGCCGCTAGACCCAGTGCCTAGGCTACGTTGCCGCTAGACCCAGTGCCTAGGCTACGTTGCCGCTAGACCCAGTGCCTAGGCTACGTTGCCGCTAGACCCAGCGACCAGGCTACATCACCGCTAGACCAAGCGACTAGGCTACGTTACCGCTAGGCCCGTGGCTCAGCTACGGTACCGCTTGACCCTGTGGCTCAGCTAGGGTACCACTAGACCCCGCGGCTCAGCTACGGTATCACTAGACCCTGTCGCTCAGCTTGGGTACCGCTAGACCCTTTGGCTCAGCTAGGGTACAGCTAGATCCTGTGGGCAGAGTTGTATCAGAGTTTACCTGCTATGTACCAGGTTTTCTCCAGGTCCCCATGGTAACTGAACTGTGCAAAATTCTAATCTTTGTCTCTGAAACTGAAAATCCTGGCTTCCCCTGAATTCTGATTTTATCCAGCTCTGTCATCACCCTTGCCTTGCTTTTTAATCTTTCATGTTCATGCAGTGAAGCTCCCAGCATGACTCTTTCTAATCACCCAGTCGGTGCATCTTGTCGAACATTAGACCAATGAAACATGTATGTCACTAGCTCATCTATTCTCTCCCGCCATCTGGTGTTCTCTTTCACTCACTCATTCTTTTGTACGGTGTATCATTACAAGTTCTGCCCAACAAATGTGCATTTGACAGTTACTATTGCCACACTGGAAATTTGTTCCAAAATACAGAGGGATTTGTAGTAATGTAGTTTAGTCACATTTCATTTATAGGCTCAGTCAATTGCCAAGTTCCTGAAATTTTGAGGAACTATTCCTATGAACTGATAAGCTGTTCTTGTCATGCTGACACCACCACACACACACACACACACACACACCAGAGTTTCCATTGTCCGGTAATTACCATTGACCGGAAAAAAATGAGGAGGACCGAAAATTCTAAATGTCTCCGGTCAGAATGTCCAATGGAAATAATTCTCAGCACAATTTGAATTGTGTTTAAATATGCTACAGTGGTCATTTGTTTAGCCAATTCATGTAAAACAATTAGGGTTTTGATTGATCGGCCCGACCCGTGGGCCGGGTCTGGCCGATATTTCCCACCAATATCCTCGAGCCGGGTCGGGCCGGGCCTTTGATTGGGCGTTTGTGTTTTTATTTTTTATTTTTTTATCATTGCTTTATTTGCCTAATCTGAGGAGAAATCTATGCCATAAACAGAAATATTATAGGCCTTTATTACACGGGTCTTCTCAATGCCGTGGAATGCTTCGTTCACTTGCATGGGTAGTAGCCCGGTAACTTGTCAACCCCAGCATCTTCGGTTGCTAAGCGACGTCAACATCTTTGGCGGACTATTTCACTGCTGATCAACACTACGAATGCTGGTAACGAATAAATTGTAAAAAGACACACCATGTGAAGTATTTTTTGTTTTGTCAAGTAGCCGTGTAATAAGCGGGATAATGTATAGAACGTCGCCGGTCGTTATCGAAAATAAGCCCCTTCAGGGCGAAGCGAGACACCTTCGCGCGTGTCCTGTTCGCCCTGTCAGGGCTTATTTTCGCGATAATGACCGGCGTTCTATACATTATTCCTTACATATATATTTAGCAGAGTAGGCCCAAGTAACAAATGTGTACAAAGTTACACATGGATTAAAAAAAATGTCGGGTTGAAATCGGGTTCGGGCTCATAATTACAGATAATGTGTCGGGCCGGGCTCGGACAGAACATGCACGGGCTCGGGCCGGTGCGGACTTGATTTTCTGGACCCAATCTAAGCTCTAATAAAGACTGCTCAGTGAAGCCGCCTTGGGGAAGGAAGAGACACAAAGCTTATGCGCATTGCAAGCAGCAGAGACAAAAAAAGCAGACAACATTTGTAAAAGATGTTCCAATTCAAACAAAATAACTATATCAAATCTCCGTTATCTTTCTTTTATAGCTTTTGAAACATTCTTTGTTTTTAATTGTCTTGCTGTTATACAGTTATCCCCCCCCTCGGTGAATCGGTGAATGAGTACAAGTCTAATCTACTGTCTCGCTCTCTCTCTCCTCTCTATGTCTCTCTCCCCTCCCTGCTCCCAGGCGCTGTGTATCAATGTGCAGTGCAGTGACGTGCTGGAGACACTGAGCCTGGTGTTCTGCGGTGCCGATGTGAACGGTCCGACCGGCATTGCCGACTGCCCCTCGACGTTTTCCCTGGCCACGGCTCACGGCCAGCCCCTGCAGGCCGAGTTCCTCAGTCGCAACCTCAACACAGGTAGCCCTGGGCACATCCTGCTCCTCTGTATCGTATTCGACTTTTGTATCAGTCAAGGTCAAGGATGATGGTGCAGCTGATTGCCTGTTAGTTTGTGTGTTTTGCTTTTGTTTCCTTGAGGGATCTATGTTAAGACACTCACTCACTCACTCACTCACTCACTCACTCACTCACTCACTCACTCACTCACTCACTCACTCACTCACTCACTCACTTTTCTTCTCAAGTGCCTGTTGAAAATTTGAAGTATTTTCATACTTCCATGCAACTCAATTATCCAAAATTGATGTGGAAAATGGGTGTGTGAAATCTGACGTGCCTCTTTGTTGTTGCCCAACACTTTGTTCTAAGTGAGGCTTAGTGTGATGAAGACACAGTCTGTAGTGGTATTGGTGGTGTTGTCTTGCACAATCCGAGGGCACTCACCGAGCCTTTTGCCTGCAGAGCTGCCCCGCTCCGAGGTGGGCGGGGCCATGGAGACGGTGCACTATGCGCCCTCGCCGTCCGTCTCCCACAACGGCTTCCTGTACAAGACGGGCTCCATGGCACGTGCCATTGCAGAGAAGAAGGGCAGAGACGGTGAGCTCATCCCATACACACAGGCAGAAAGACACACACCTCAATTGCCCCCTGGGGACAAATATAGTTTTTTTGAATTTGAATGCACACGGAGGCCAAAGGACACCTACACACTGCACAGCCCTGTCCGTCAGTGGTAAATAAATAAATTGTCCGAAATGCTAATTTCCATTCCCACACACACGCACATGTGCTTGCACACCCTGTTACGCATGTGCACACACACGCTTACACATGCATGTACACACGCATATTCACACACACACACACACACACACACACACACACACACACACACACACACACACACACACACACACACACACACACACACACACACACATCTATATATACTCTCAGATATATGCCACACATACATCCAGTGGAAATTACCAACTTTGGTCACCATCTCATTCTCATTACAAAAAAAAACACACACGAAAATACTACCGACATTAAACATGACCGTATCAGTTACGTCGGCCAAAATGTTATCCAGAGAGGGTTTTCAAATAGCTTTAACGAGCGTTTTCCCGTGTGTCACAGAGTTCAGTCGTCGCTGGTGCACACTGAACGACGGATGCTTCAGTTACTACGAGAGCGACAAGAACTCCAGCCCCAACGGGACGCTGAAGGCAGCCGAGATAGTGTGTCTGGCGGTCAGCCCCCCGGAGAAACACGGGTACGTCTCAGATGGTGTTTGCGTGACGGGGAGCGAGACATTGACGAGGGCAAGACGGGCTGTGTGGATGAAGGGATGGATACAGAGAGGGAGTGAACAAAGGGGAGGGCGACGCATCACACGCAGTAAAGATTTGCCATTCACACCTGTAAAACCAGGCTGCTCAGGAAAGCATCAGGGCTGTATTTACATATAAATGACAATGTGAATCTCAACAACACCTGTGGTAATGCTCACTGCCGTTCATGCGCAAGCCAAAGAAGGGTTTTATTGAAGCTCTTCTCCTTCTGTTGATGTTGTTTCCCTTCTTGGCCATCTGGCCGTGTCTGTCTCTCTCCCCGCACCTCCCCCTTCTCCTTTCAGGTACGACCATACCTTTGAGCTATACTCTGACTCAGACCGCCTCTATTTGTTCGGCACCGATGACCCGGAGAGTCATAGGGAATGGGTCAAGTCCCTCGCCAAGGTAAGCAGCGATCAAGGCTTCAGGGGCTAGCTCTCTGTCCGTCCGTCACCGCGTTCTTTACATTTACCCGAGGGTTTATCTCATGTAGCTGCCGACTGGCCACCGGCAAATGGAAGACCGCTGGTTCTCAAATACTATTTGACAGTTGCAGTGGAGCAGATTCTCCCGTTAAACTCTCTGATCTGGAAAGGAAAAGCAAAAATAGAAGCCAGTGATTCTCTGAGAAGTGCTGCCTTTCTGCCTGGCCGTGCACATCATAGTCGTGGTGGAAGTGAACAAGACATTTGTGTTTGGTTGTGTACTTGTACAACTGCATGTTGCTGCTGCTGCATATTGTGGTGGCAAGGGTATCCCTCCATGTATCACTGTACATGTATTCACTTTAAGTTCCTGCCACCTTGTGTGTGTGTGTGTGTGTGTGTGTGTGTGTGTGTGTGTGTGTGTGTGTGTGTGTGTGTGTGTGTGTGTGTGTGTGTGTGTGTGTGTGTGTGTGTGTGTGTGTGAACTCGCGTGTCACTAACATATCTCACTTGGGAAACACATCTTTATCAGGGCCTTCTTGAGGTTCCATAGGATATACAGAGATATAAGAGTCTACCGCACACGTCCAATTCAGTATCCTCAGAAAAATTCAATAGATGCCCGGCCGACCCTCCTTTCCTTTTAACAGACCTTCATCCCAGCCAATGCAGAGCCTCTGCTGAGGTTGGGCTTCGAGCGGATTGGTCGACTCAAATACAAAGATGGGTTGAACTTGCAGACGCCCAAGGTTGGGTGGTTCGCTCTGGTGGGCTCCACACTTTACGCCTACCTAGACAACAGCCAGGGAGAGGAGATCCATCTGCGCAAACTCCTCGAGCTCTGTGAGTTTGAAAACCCCCATACTCCCCTACTGGGTTCTATCCCCCATGTCGCCAACCTCCATCTAGGCATCCAACCCTCCCTGCTCCTTGAACGACCGTGTCTTAATTTTCTGTAATATGCTTTGGATAAAACTCTTACTAAATTATAGTATGATACTAAAATGTAATGGTAAAAAAAATGGTCAGTGCTTTGTAAATCATTTTTTCAAATGATTATTTTTTGGTGTCCAGAACATTTGAGGCTACAGGCAAACAAACAGTCACCATGTCAATTGTTTACAGGGCTAAATCTGGTGGTTAATGTCTTTCTTTTTGTCTTTTAAAGCAATCCAACAAGACAATGAGGTGCTGGTTCTGGTGGAGAGGGGCAGGTGAGGGGAAGGGAACACAGTTCTATTTATTTTTGGAAGGGATGGAACTTCCTGACCTTCTGACCTCAAGACCTTTACTGCGGTTGAAAGTCAGTTCAAACATCCCCTCAGCTAATCATCACGGCACTTCTGGAAGCATTGCCTGTACACCGATGCATGAGTTCTAACCAAACGATAGATAGATAGATAGATAGATAGATAGATAGATAGATAGATAGATAGATAGATAGATAGATAGATCAATTTCATAATCCTTTACAGGAAATCACAGTGACACTGCAGCTTAAAGACCGACGTAACACCACACATTTCCTCAGATAGCTTTCATACTTAAGTTAAAATACAATAAATAAATAATAAAAAAGTGCAGTTAGTTTTGTGCATTGTAAAACCTTATAGCAGCTGCTTTACTAAACTTCCTGTATCTCTCAGTTTTGCAAATTGGTACAATCAGTCTCTGACGGAAGGTGCTGCTCTATGATAAACGATCACATACTGCGCAATTAAACTTTTTACATATATTTTCATTTTCGTATATTGTCGTGTACAATTACAACATCAACCCCTTGACATATGGACACAAACTAGAAACGAGGAACAAAAAAACTCTATTCACACATTCTTCTCCCTCCCACTCTCTCTTCCTCTTCCTGTGCCCCGCCTTCTCTCCGCGTGCTCCTATTTATCTTCCCCACCCTCCTCCCTTCACCTCTTCACCCTGGCTCTCTCCCTGGTGGGTGTTCTGGTCCCGTGGTCCCAGGACTCTGTACATGGAGGGGGAGAGGAAGCTGGACTTTGCCGGCTGGTGCTCTGCCATCCAGAGCGCTGCGGGCAGCGGCGGGGACACCCTGAGTCAACAGCAGCTCACAGACACGGACATACCCGTCATAGTGCACAGCTGCATCGGATACATCACCCAGTGCGGTGAGGCCTTTGACTTTTAACACCCCCCTTTTGATTCCACCGTCTCTGGAAGGGGAGGGTTGTGCTGCAAATAGCAGCACGGGACACAGAAACCATGAAACCTCTAAATGCCGCTGTCATGGCCTTTACTTTCACACTGATTTCTCCTGAATGATGAAGGCTAGTGTCTAAAAGAGTGTGATTCTGCATGAGTACGAGGCTATTTTGCTGTCGTGAAGGTTAATCCAATTGGTTGGATGAACTTTTCAGGGCAAATAGTACAGAACCTAGCCTTCTCTCAGCTCCACATTTAAATCATGCGAGAACCAGTATTTACCCCGTCATAGGGTGTAATAAGACCTTAATGCTGCAATCCTGTCTTGCAACTGGTTTACCGGTTAAGTCATTTGCATTCATGTGGTTTGAATGTTTCGACGCACACAAAAGGTTTCTAGGTTTGAAACCCCATGTACTCAGCCTACCTGCACACAAAGCACTACCTTTTCCTTTACAACGACTCTAGGTTGCTTTTGATTTAAAACAAATGCAAAATGAATAAAGATGAAATGCCCTTGAACGTGTGTCTGGCTGTTTGCACTCAGAAACACAAAAAGCACTCTGTTCATTAGTGTTTCCTGTGTGTGTGTGTGTGTGTGCGCGTGCGCGCTCTTGTGTGTGCGCGTGTGTGTGTGTGCGCTCCTGCGTGTCGGTCTGTCTGTGTGTCTGTCTGTGTGTCTGTGTGTGTGTCTCTGTGTGTGTGTGTGTGTGTGTGTGTGTGTGTGTGTGTGTGTGTGCCGCTCAGGGCTGACCTCGGAGGGAATCTACCGCAAGAGCGGGGTGAACTCACGTGTGGCGGCGCTGTGCGACGAGTTCCGCCGCGACGCGCGCAGCATCTGCCTCCGGGAGGCCGTGCACCAGGTGGACGACGTCAGCAACGCCCTCAAGCGCTTCTTCAGGGACGTGGAGGCGGGCCTGTTCACCCCCGAGGCCACCGCCGCCTGGCTGAGCACCGTGGGTAAGACGCGCCGCTGCCCCCTCGTCCCACCCGGCGGCTCTGAAGGAGTACGCCTTCCACCTTCGTCTTACTTTTCCTTGCGCTGATTGTTCTGTAACAAACGTCTCACTTGATAAGTGCAGCACCGCTGACTAAGCCGTGTGTTACAAAACATATTCTTAACAATGATTGGGATTGCGGGAAGTGCTTAATCACACATTGTATTTTCCGAGCACGATGCATGTAAAAAGGAACCCAATTAATTAGTGGTACAGCTACATTTTCTGGTACTGTTGAATCTTTCTGCACTACCCTTAATCTTGTTTTCTATATCTTCTTTCCCTCTCTCTCTCTCTCTCTCCTCATCCTCCTCCCCATCAGCCCTGCCGGAAGACAGCCTGAAGATAGCCCAATACCAGCTGCTGCTGAGCAGACTGCCCTGTGTCAACAAGGCCACTCTGACAGCCCTGGTGAAACACCTCTACTGGTGAGAAGAGCAGCACCGCCCCACCTTATTGTTACTGTTGATATCCCTGGTGATATTGTATCTATTGTTACATTGGCCTTTCATTAATCGTTCTGTACAAATCATGTTGTTTGGCAGATGTTTCCAAAATGGGAAAAACATTATAGTAAAGATTTAGTAGATTAAGGCTGTTTTGAAACTGTACATGGAGTAACATGCATCCGTTGAATCTCTCTCTTGTTCTCTCTGTGGTGTTTCTCCGTCTCTCTTGCTCTCGTGCATGGCATTGGGTTCTGGGGGCATTCCTCAGTGTGCAGCGGTTCTCCGAGCTGAACCAGATGAACCTCCACAACCTGGCCATAGTGTTTGGTCCCACGCTGTTCCAGACCGACGGCAAGGACTACACAGCCGGCATGGTCATCGAGGGCCTCATAGAACACTACACGCGCATCTTTGAGGTCAGGCTCGCTGCCCACGTGGTCTGTAATACAGCTGAGAATATACCAAATGTATGTTTACATGTAAAATGTAAAGATCTGTTTTAACAAGGGCAATCTGAGGATTCATTTCATTAGTGTGATTTATTTTTAACTAGTCAGAATCAATATGTTTGGGTGTATTTCAGCAAGACATCTCTATGGTGTTAATTGTTTGTATCATTTGCCCTTCCTTTTCATTCTTAATTAAAGGTTTTCCATGTAGAGCATTAACAGAGGGAAAAAAACATTCACACTCTATTACGAACTAAGTGGTTATTTGGTACAGCAATTCCCGCCAGAATTGAAGTTGTAACTTCGGCACTGTTATTTAACGATAATTAAACAACATTTAGTTGCATGTAATTAACAACACTACCCGCTTTTCTTCTCCCAAATGCTTTGCTATACTCTGCAGTGAAGTGGCAGACAACTGGCATATTCCTTGAGCCTTTGTAATAATAAATAATAATAATACATTTAATTTAGAGGCGCCTTTCAAGACACCCAAGGTCACCTTACAGAGCATATAGTCATCATAAATCGTTTAAAAAAAAAACAAGACATTGTGGAAAAAATAAATAAATAAACATAATAAATAAAAAATAAATAAAACAAAAACAAGACAAAACAAAACAAACAAACAATCAAAACAGTGATCAGTTAGACGTTGTGTGCGAGTTTGAACAGGTGAGTTGTGACTTGAAGGTTGTAATGGTGTCTGACTGTTTTATGTGTGGGGGGAGGGAGTTCCAGAGCCTGGGTGCTGAACAGCTGAATGACCGGGCACCCATTGTAGTGAGTCGTGATGTGGGGATACATAGTAGTCCAGCAGAGGTTGAGCAGAGGTTGAGCGGAGGGAGCGGGAGGGAGTGTATTCTTGGAGGAGGTCGCAGAGGTAACTGGGGGCTAGGTTGTGGAGAGCTTTGTAGGTGAGGAGTAGGGTTTTGTATTGAACCAACAATGACCAACTTTGTAGTTGGTTCCCCTTTCTTGTTCCTATTCTGGAACATTAATAACCGCCATGTTCTCGAGTTTGCATCACAGTGTGAAGCGGATGACACAATGTCAGGGGGTTTTATTGTTTGAACTTCCTCTCAAACACACATAGAGCTGATAGATATTCTGATACGGCAGGATGTTTTAAAAAAACTCCCATGGCAAAGGTTTGAACAGGCCAAATGCTCTGCCACACATGGGTTTTTACAGAGAACAATGAAGGTTGTCTTGCAATGAGTTCTTAGGGAGTGGGTCAGGATAGAATAGGGTTTAGGATTGCAACAGAGATGAGATTCCTACAGTCTACTAATGTTTGTGTTCCCTATGCAAGAAGAAGGATAAAAGAAAAAAGCATCAACGGCTTCATATTTTGTAATCATCTTCTCATTAAATGGATTGGTGAAGAGTGTTGTTGTGAAATGAGCGTGCTGGGAGTCAACAAAGAAATGTAGATCAGCCATTGTTGGATAATACCAGTGTTGGGATTACGCTGGAAGATTTTATGGAGGGCTTTGGGATCCTGGGAGGCCCTAGTCAGATTGAATGATCAAACAATCAAACAATCAGATTTATATTTGTGTGTCTTTCAATATGATTCCTAGGTGGATGAGCAGCAGGTGAAGAAGCAACTGGATGAGATCACAGCCATCATCAAAGTGCGAGAGAGCTGTAATACAAAAGTCCCTGTGAGTCGTCTATTCCCACATCCCCACAGTCTGCATTCACATGGGCATGGTGCACTCAATGTTGGTATCGAAGTTGCACAATGATGAACGTGTGTTTGTGTGCGTGTGTGTGTGTGTTTAGACAAATGGCTCTGGGGATTTTATCTGCACTGTGTACTTGGAGGAAAAGACTGAAACAGCTGAACAGCATGTAAAGGTGAGCCCTCCCCGAAAAAGAAGACCAAGATGAACTGCAGAATATACAATTGATCAGTAAATTAGACATTACCTTCTAATCTTGGATCCGATGTGAATGCCTCTCTCTCCCTCTCCATACCATTCTGCTGTTTTTCATATCTCCTCCTTCTCTCTTTCTGTCTCACTTTCTGTCTCTCTCTCGTTCTCTCTTGCTTTTGCAATTTGCCTCGCCATTGCGTACGCCATCTCCTCCCCCCTATCTTTATCAATCTCCCTAATCTCTCCAATTGTCCCTCTGCCTCCGCTTCTCCCCCTCCTTCTCCTTCCAATTCTCCATCTCGCCTTCTCTCACGCTCAATCTTCCTTCTCTCCCTCCTACACCGCCACCCTAAACTTCCCGCTCTCTCATCTAACCCTTTGGTCTCGCTCTTGCTCCATCTCCCTCCTCTCCTTCGCCTACGTCTCCCTCTCCCTCTCCCACACCTCAGATCCCTGGCTCCATGACAGCGGCAGAGCTGACCTGTGAGATCCTGGACCGGCGGAATATTCCCATCAAGGAGAAGGACTACTGGAGCTGCTGGGAGATTAGTGTGAAGGAGGAGATTGGTGAGGGAGATCAAGGGGAGGAACATCCACTTGATATTCCACCGGCGTTAAAAGAACCCGCTGTCATGTTCTGCTTTGCCTAGTCAACGAAATGCATTGCCTCGGGGTGTAATGAAGCGCCTGGCGTGAGAATAGAAACACAACTGGCTTTTAGATGTGCGGCCATCTGGTGGACCTTTATCCAGGAACAGGAAGTCCCTTGCCGCGTTTACAGGAAAGTGACTCTGATAATACCCCATGCTTCCAGGCTGACAGGCTCTCAAACTGAAAACTCGCCATCTTTCTGTTTTTCCTGCTTTCCCCCCAACAGAACGGCCGCTGCACTATCAGGAACGGGTGTTGGCCATGCTGCACTCACTAGGAACGGACTCCTACCTGCTCATCAAGAAGCATCTCGCCATGGAGATTATGAAGGTCTACCTGGGTAAATGGCTGCATGTCACACACGCACGCACGCATGCACGCACACATATATATATATATATATATACATCCACCTACTCTGGTCCTCAAAAATATAAGGTAACGCACTGTTACGTATTTTAAGCACATAAGCTGCCCCCACATAGCCATTAGGAAGCAGGATCGAACACACAAGCTGCATTACCCTCACATAGGCCACTAGGAAGCAGGATCGAACAGATAAACTGCAATAATTACTCTAGCCACAGATGGCAGCGCCTTTAGACAGGTGAGGATGGCGGAGGCATTACGTCACCCCGGTCACGCCCACTTCACATAGGCCACGCCCACTTGACGGGCAAATGCGCGTGATTCAGATGGAGAGGGGAGAGATCAATAGGTACACCGCGGAGAGAACCGGGCCTAAGCCCGAGGCTCGAAGCAATCACGGTATTATTCTCACACGCGTTAGATACAATTCCCTCCCTTATGCTTCATAGTTACCAAACTGAAACATGCCTACTTTAAGAAATAAAGTGAGTTAAAAGCGACCAAGGATTGGACTACTTTCTTAAAGAAAAAACGCAATAGCACACACAAAAAAAAACTTGCATTAATCTTCTAAGCATTTTTGTTTTCCATTCTTTCAGCCACTAAAGTGGACGTGGCCAAAAACGGATTGATGAAGTTTAGAGAAGAGCGCAGCATCCTGGGCCTGGGAGGCTTCCATGAACGCTACTTCATCCTCAACGCCAACACCCTGAGGATGTACAAAGAAGTCAGGGTAAACAGGAAAACACACAACACACAAACACTCTATTGTTTTCCATCCAAATTCCGCCCTGCCATTTATTGACCCATCTGTTGTCCTTCATTCACCTTGGAGAAATCTTGGTGCTGAACACCAGTTTGGTGGTAGTGAATGCAGAAATCCGCACTCAGTTTCCACCACACTGCTGGTGTACAGCAACAAGATGGACCCAAGATGGCCGCTGTATTATAAGACTCCCGTTCCTCTCTGACCTTTTACAGAGCAACCGGCCTGAACGGGATTGGTCGGTGAAGAGCTTGAGGATCTACCTGGGCATTAAGAAGAAAGTCCGTCCTCCTTCTTGGTAAAGGAAGCCCTGTTCCACACTGTGCAAACACTGCCGACGGCATTGTGCACTGTTGTATTCACCAGAATCCCCCTTCATGTGTTCATAATTCAATAAACACATGCATCACCGGAGAGCATATGTGGAACCCACTGATTCCATTCTCTGCCCGTCTTTGACATGTGTAGCTAGCATGCTAAGTTGCTAACCCCTCATAAGCTCATTAGACGCGTGTCACCACTGGGGAAAACATGTGCTCATTAATGCAGATATTAGTGAGGAGACATTCTGCTCCTCTTTAAGCATTCAATGTCGAGGCACAGTTTACAGTCAGCCAGACTGGTTTATTAGATTATAGGGCACAGACAAGGATATCACAGGTCCTGTACGACCGTGGCCATTCAGGCTGTGTTCTTGTGGAACCTTATAAGGTCGTCAGACTGGTTGACTTACAAGATTAGCTCTCATGAATGCGATCGTCATTGCAACTTCCACATTCTGATGTATTGAAAGGGAAACGTGCAATCTACGATTGAGCT
The DNA here is from genome assembly GCF_031168955.1 of Gadus macrocephalus. Taxonomy (NCBI): domain Eukaryota; kingdom Metazoa; phylum Chordata; class Actinopteri; order Gadiformes; family Gadidae; genus Gadus; species Gadus macrocephalus. The sequence goes on along the minus strand of NC_082397.1, from coordinate 12,349,090 downwards.
CGGTCTGGCAATAGCCAGACTAGCCACTAGGGGGCAGGCTAATCTAACTACCGGTAGGTAGTGCTTATCTGTTGAACGTTCATCTATTACATTTCTACACTTTTGGTCTCACACAATCCCGCTCAACCATGTGTTTTCTCCTGACTCTCGTCTCTCTCTGTGTGTGTTTCTAGTTGGGGCTTGACGATGGTGTATCAAAGTGAGAAACAGGAGAAGCCCGAAAGACAGCAGTGGTGAGTGGCTCGTGAATGTATTGGTAATATGGGAATTCGGGGACATTCCTTTCCCAGGGCAACAGACCAAGTATCTTTCAGTGAGGCTGGTGTCGTGGAGACAGGTCGCAGTTATTTCCTGCCAGAATAGACTGCCAGAGAATAATCTGTTTATTTTAAAAGTCCTAAATTAAGGATGCAGTGGTGCTTTCCCTGATAAGCTTGTTGGAAGACACGTTTTGTAATAATTGACTACAGTAAATTATGACTGTTGCAATGAGCATTTTACAACATTATAAACGGCAGTTCAAATTATATTAGGAATTTATGATTAGGACTATAAAAATCACTTGACGTGAACGAATGAGATGAATAGAAATGCCACACTCCCAGGGGATTCACTAAGTGACCACGTCCCCCATGTGCTTCTCTCTAAATGTTTCAATTGCGTGGTCATGTTTGACAATGGCTTTGATTGCGTGGCAAACAGTCCACCTACAAACAGCTGCATTCTGCACTACAGTGTGTGTGTGTGTGTGTGTGTGTGTGTGTGTGTGTGTGTGTGTGTGTGTGTGTGTGTGTGTGTGTGTGTTCCTGGCCAGGGCGCTGTGTGACTGTGTGGAGACCGGAGCATGTGAAAGGTCACTTCCACCTGGGATCTAAACACACCGGCAGCACACCTGTAGCCATGCATTTATCCAAAGCCCTGCTGCTTCTCATGCATCCCCCCCCTAAGTGTGTGTGTGCTTCTCTTCTTTGACGTGTTTAAATGCAACCTTCTCTGTGTTGCTGATGTGACTATGGGATAGCTGGCTGTCATCAGCCGCTGTGGTGGTCGGCCTGGCTGTAATTGGAGCGTGGTCCAATTGTGTGTGGTGGTCATGCGGTGGGTCCCCATCTCTCTCTCTCTCTCTCTCTGTCACGGTCCGTCCCCCGCGGCACGTGGCAGCCCCCACTTGACCCGGCGGCACGGGCTGGAGGCGGGGCTGGAGGCGGGGCTGGAGGCGGGGCTGCGAAGAGAGGAGCGGAGCAGGTAGTGGGCACCATGGTCGAGTGAGATCAGTTTGTTAGAGGAGGAGAGAGAGAGAGAACGAGAGACCTTGGGTGGACAGGGGACCGGACCAACGCAATGAGATGCAAATAACAGAGAATGGGAAGCATCGTTCATTTCCTGGAATGGCTTATTTTCTGTATACAGCTTAAAAAGGTGATGGTCATGCTGAACGCCATACATTTCTGTGGACAATCGTTGTGTGTCTGCACAGCCTTTTCAGAGATCCCCACCGCTGTGTGTGATGACCTCTCAGAAATGTCTCTTTCTTGGTTGGTTCACGTGCTCTGTTCCGTTTGGGAACGGGAACTCGTTGCACCATTCCCAAATACTAATGACGTGTGATGAGTGTGTGTGCGTAGTGGCACACCCCACCAGGAAGTGACTCCACAGCGCTCTGTCGCCATAATGATCGCTTAATGAGCACTGATGTGCTGCGGTGACGTCAGCAAGGGTGTAACCCCAAGGTGTGAGCGTGGGGCCTTTGCGACTGTGTGTTTGCGTGTATTTGTGCATCTGATGTGATTATTTCATGTCATCGTTGATCTTTCTAGAGCTACATTCATCTGCGTGTGTGTGTGTGTGTGTGTGTGTGTGTGTGTGTGTGTGTAGAGAAAATAACGCCTTTTTTTTAACTGAATTTCTATCCTATTACAGGGCTGTGTTCCTTATGTTCAGGCATTAGCGTGTTGTCTTCTGGGGGTGGGTGGATGTGTGGGTGGGTGGGCTTGTTGTCTCAGTGGAGAGCTCATGAATAATTGCTTGGTCCAAATCAGCGCCTACAATAATGACTGGATAAATAAAGCATCTCTATTCAGCTCCACATCAGTGCTGATGACTCAGAGCGCCATCTCACACTGAAACCCTGACACACACACACGCACAAACACACATGCGCACGCACAAACACATGCAGGCAGACACTGGGGGACACTGGGGGCCCTAATCAGTACTGTTCTTTGTTGGAAGTTTAAATAAGGCATCAAACTTGTTGTTTATGCTCCCGGCTCTTCTGCCGGCCGACTAGGAAAAAGAGAATGTCAATTAAATTGTATCCTCTCCTCTTTTGAAGAACTTTGATTTATTTTGTACTCTGTTCATTCTCTTCCTGTCATGAGTTTTTGAAAAATACTTTAGACTTTCTAGGGACTTTGTCCAAAACCCAACCACACTCCCTTTATTTCTCTTCCCCTCGGATTGACCGTGTTCCCCTCCTTCCCTTCTCTAGGTATCTGTGCTGTAGCAGTGAGGCTGAGATGACCGAGTGGTTTGCAACTTTCCTCAGTATCCAGGTGAGATCGCGCACATTTGAACTTACATTTCACTCTTGCCTTACTTTCACACATGAATTCAGGATGAACTCCAGAGAATCCAGTCCAAAGATGACCAGATGTTGCCCTTTCACACATGAAAGACACAACAGGAGATCCAACGTATTCACACTGCAGGCGAGGGGTGTTGCCCGGGTAGAGCGTGTGGGAGGCAGGACGTGACGCAGAAAGCATTCAGCGGTAGTCACAGTGTTTTGTTTACAACACCTCGAAGACCGCGGGTGAGGCTACCGAGTCAGTAACGCAGACTTTTCTGCGGTGATATCAACGCTGCATTTATTTCGTTTTTGAGTGGATATGTATATATTTCCACTCAACAAAAGAGTGGAAAGCAGAAAGAAGTTGGAAAGCAAAAAAAACAGGCAAAAAGAGAAAAGTATGAAGCAGATACACTCTATGCTCCCTGTTTTGCGTCAGTCATACGATGCGAACGTCATTCGCTCGCATCAAAACGCCCCAATCACTCGTTGTCAATTCTCAGATGCTCCGATTCTCAAGACTTCCGAATAGGGGTGGGGCCGATTTAACCCTGGTGGGGCGAATTCTGACACTTAAGTTCACACATACAGCTCCCACGGGGACTATACAGAGGATGGCCCAGTGCTTAGTGTATTTCAGGTCTAGGGAGTAGTCCCAGGGAGACTGCTTGGTTAAATAAGGAATTGGATCAAATGTAAATGTAGGATAAGTGAGGTGAGGAGACGGTATCTGGTGGCTCTGGAGGATTTAATACACCTTGTGGTTCAGTGCTTAGGTCCCCTGCCTTCTCTCTTAATCAGAAATCCAATGGCCAATAACGACTCGCTACTCTAAGACATTGCTGTAGTACCAGTGGGAAATCAATTCTTACTATGCATGAAGATGATACCAACCTGTGTGTGTGAGATCCCCCATATGATTTGTGTTGTACACACACACACACACGCGAGTCTAGCTGCAACCTGCAGGTTAAACAGGCTTTTGATTTGGGGGGACTTTTTTTAAGTTAAAGGTACGGTAGGTGAGGTTTGAGGGTTGTAATGAGAGAGCACAGAAAGAGCGTGAGGCGGCAAAGTGTGAAACTAAACGACCAAAACAACCAAATTGCTGCATTTCACGCACCTGTGATTGACAGGGAAGATTCCTAGGAGCAATCAGGGAAGAAAAAGCCCTGTCTGGTCAGGAATTGGCTCGCACAGAGGCAGGCGCAGTCAACCCCAAACCCATAGTCTCCCAGGGCATTTCACTCACTAATAGCTGCCGGATGGCTAGGCAATTTCTGACAATTTACACTCAAATAATAGCTCTGGAATCCTGCCGACAGCTCCCTTCAACACACCAGCCAACACATACTGTGTATTATTCTCAGATTGGCACCATAATGTATGAAACCAGAGTTCGCCCTCCCCGTCTCTCCTCTCCAGTTCGACGGGGACGTGTGGCCCGAGCACGGCGTGCAGCACCGCCGCAGCACCCGCCCGCCGCCGCCTGACATTCGCCATGGTAACGTGTCCCTGATACCGCTGCGGGGCAGTGAGAATGAAATGCGGAACAGTGTGGCAGCTTTCAGCCAGGACCAGCTTGCTGTGAGTGTCTCCACCAATCATCAGGGGCTAATAAAGGCCACGCCTGGTCGCTAATCAGGGTCATTCATGCTCAACAGGTGGTGCAACCCCCCTCGCCCACCACCACCAACCCACCACTGCCCCCCTCAACCTTTGCAAATCTTGAGACAATTCAGCCAAATTTGGGCTATTGGAAGATGACCTCCAATCAAATTGTAATCAAAGGCTACCTCCCCTTTTCTACTGGCGGTGTTGTTTCCCTATGAAGAATGAATGCCAGGCCACAAGTTTAATATTGCAAACTGAATTAGAAATGGAGGGAGGAATAATCCTGTACAGTCACCTAGCACTCCAAATATATTACCAACGATAACAAGCAAACTGTTTGTTTGGAAGGAAAGCAGTGAGGGGTTGCCTGTGTATAGGATGAATGACCTCTGACACATGATTCTCTGTTAATTTCCACATCATAACAACATGACAACAATAAAGATTCTATAAATATGGATTGGGTTACAACATGAGTTCTTGGCTTGTGGCCACTATTTTACATAGGCTTTCTTAATGCCAACAATATTGTAAACCTATTTGGATTTACACATGTTGTATCCCGGTCTGAGCAATTTAAGAATCTAGAGAAAGCAACCATTTATAAGAGGAATAGAAAACAGTGTGTTTTGTGTAATGTTTGATTGAGCATTGCTGTCGTATTACGGCCCAAATCCGTGAACTAAGGGACTTTGGGCAGTGTATCTAAGCTCACTGTCGTATTGTCATTGAGCCACAAACGATGCTAGTTTTCTAATCCTCTTTGGCATTTCTTACCCACCGCATGCTGTTCTCCACCATGGCCTATTCATCACAACATCAGCCATGTTATTCTCCACCCCCCGCAGGGATCAACATGACTTCTGTGTCAATTCACACTTAAATGTGACCTTTCCAGTTTACATGGGATGACAGGGGGCGGGACGGGGTGCAGGTTTGTGATTGGTTGGTGACAAGGTGCTACTGGAATGCTATTGCAGTGGTAGCTGGGATCTGTGTGTGCGGGGTATCTGTGTGTGTGTGTTCCAAACTCGGTGACTCTGAACGGAACCGACTGTGGCCGGGCTTTGAGCCGGACTCGTGCGATTAGCTGACTAGCTCTTTCGACATAGAACGTCTGCCATGTCTTTTTCCATCGCAACCGCATTTTGTGTCTTTGCTCCCTTCTTCTCTCTCTCTCTCTCTCTCTCTCTCTCTCTCTCTCTCTCTCTCTCTCTCTCTCTCTCTCTCTCTCTCTCTCTCTCTCTCTCTCTCTCTCTCTCTCTCTCTCTCTCTCTCTCTCTCTCTCTCTCTCTCTCTCTCTCTCTCTCTCTCTCTCTCTCTCTCTCTCTCTCTCTCTCTCTCTAACCCGCAGCATTCAGCACTGTCATAACCTGTTTGTTGTTATTTGCAGCTTTTTAGGGACATTCGATAACAGGACAGGATATAAAGGTGAGTCTCTCCCCCTCCAGAACGAAAAGGCAGTACACGGTGTTCTGACTGAAAAACACTACACCTTAGGAGAAACACGCAGGGATCCTCTGAGCCTCCCACAAGGCCTATGAGTCATCAACACGTCCACCTCTAATGACAAGATCCATACCGGGATGTGGGGGGTCCTCAGCTGTGAGATGGGGCAGTACAGCCATGCGGTGCCTTAGTCTTAGCCTGGATTTCTTTACCTTCATAAATCGATTAAATTAATCATACATGCTAATCTGAGAGTAAAAGGGTGACTATTGATTGCAATTCATTCTGTAATTAATTAAGATTTGACATTGATTATTGCATGTAATAACACCAGCAATTGTTTTTCTGGTGTTTTACTTGCAGAGTAAATCCACTTTAAGAGACTATTCCCTCATTAATTTAGTTAATAAAAAGCCTACAGTCTCTTCCAACACTCAGAATTACAGAGAAACACCTTTTGGAGATAACTTGGCAACAGCAGCCAATATATACAATCAAAACTCTTAAGAGTTGGTCTGAATTATTGAACTGTGATTCTGTGGATTTGTAATGCAACACAAATCCCCTGCTCTGTCTTTGTGTTCCACAGTGGAGACAATCAACCTCATCTGATGCCTTCCAAAGGTTCTGATGACGTCATCATCATTCTGCGACTATGGATTCTAGACTGAGCCAGTACAGACACTGATATTTGACACTGCCGTCATCTTAAATGGATTCAAATTCTACAGATAAACAAGCAACCCGGATCATGTGGAAGAAAAGGACTAAATGGTGCATTGTAAAGGAGAGGTACCCAATGCCCATCCAAAATGGCACCCTGCAATCACGGCAGGTCGGATTCGGGGGCGTATATCACTCCTTAACTTCATGAATCCTTCCAGCAGACCGTTAAATGTTGCCTCACTGCCTTACATTGTGTGATGGAACAGGGGAGCTATCTAACCCCTTGTGGTATATTTTTATGAACAGATGAAGTCAGGTTTCTGAAGCGCTAGCTTAGATATTTCTAACTCTTTGAAGGCTGCATTTCATAGTCTTTGAAATAGATGTTATTATTCAAAAATCACGATGTAGACCTTTCAGATTTAACATTGTTTTTTGGTCGTATTGTACTGCTCTTGTGCCATGGTTTTCGTTGTATTTCCGTGACTGCGAGAAGAGCTGTTCCGTGTCGTTGCCGGAACACCAAGTAGAGAGCAGTGGTCCGGACGGGGGTTCTGTCGTAAGGAGGCCGTGGGTCTAAATAGGGACACAAGAGAAGGACGTCCAGGAGATGCAGACCATAGATCAGGTCTCACCTCATTAACGTGTCCCTTCTGTTCACCATACACTGCATAGCCCTAATCATCTCGTCTGTGTCGACTGCTTCGGGATTCCGAGCGTGTTTATGTCAGTGGAGGACATTTAACAAGACTGTGTGAGGAGGACGTGCTGTCATCGTGCTGCACACCAAATAGAAGTGATTCATCAATATAAAAAAAAAGGCAGAACGAGAAGTGCTTTGGATTACTCCCCCCCCCCCCCCCCGTTGTCGCCCAGCCCTCACGCTCGTTTCGAGATGCCTTTCGATGCAGTGACACGAAAGGCCATCGAAGGACTGCATGTTCTGCAGCTCACTGTTACAGAGCCCTATGCATCCATTTCTTCTCTCTACATTCGCACAAACGCACCTCAAATATGTTTAAATATATATTTGATTGATTTGTCTCAAAATTGCACACCTTACCTTTGTTGTCAGTGTACTTTTCTTCTTTGATATGTTTGTACGTAGTGAATAAATTCAGATTTGATGCAGGACTTGTAATCAATGGTTGGTGCACCTTGACTGTTACCTGTGCTTTGTTGTCTAGTTACAGTTACAGTTAAAGTTACAGTGTAACAGTTACAGTTACAATTGACTAATTAAACAGCTGTTTAATTAGTCAACATTTGGCTCCCTCTTCCTGTCCTCAAATAGTCAAATACCATTGACCTTTATTTACATTCATATTAAACATAAAAATAAGATATTAATTTCGGTACTGCCCATACTCAATTATTGTGTAGATCCCATCTTACAGTTTTTATCGTCTCTCTCCACCTAACAACGCAATGAATCCAGCAGGAGAATGTATGCATTCATGCTTTTGTTGTTTTATGTATGCCCGTAAAGCAATCATATCTAAGCAAACTTAGGGCCCAGTTGGTGTCGGACCTGAAGGGTAGCTTCAAAACAATCAGCTGTGCTACTTACCCAGGCAGGCATCTGACATGCTCATGACGCACGCGAACAGAGGACAAGTCTTCTTTGTTTTTTTTACCAGCTTGCAAAGTTTCATCCCAATTTCATGCTACAACTATACAACAGGCCTTCGGAATGGCTCGGAGGGGAAAAAGGATGAAAAAAAAAGATAAAAGTCACGCACGCTGGCAGGCGCAACAGTGCGGGGACAGGGGTGGGGGCCCCGAGGAGGTTTAAACGCCCGCCTGAGTCACAGTGGTGCACCAGCTCGGCGTTCATGCTTCTAAACAAGGTTGACACATCCGGGTCACCCTTTACCTCCAAGATACACACCGGAGAGCACCCGCAAGGCCCACATACACGGGAGACCTTCACACACGCACACGCATGCAGGGGAAACCACCAGGGGACAATTTCTTACTGCATAAGAGTACAGCCTGCTTTAACACACACACAGCTTAGGTGGCCTTTACCATATAGGTCACCACAGCAGTTGTGTAAGCTTCTAGGGTGAGGCTGTATTTCAGCTTGAGTGGAGCTAAGGGAGTTGGGTATGGAAATCCCTTTTACTCACTTTGAGGATATTAAAAAAACAATTTGGCGGCTCATCATCGGATGAATCAACAGATGAGGGATTTTGTTAGCGTGTTTCTAGTACAAAAGCTCAAAGTCACCCAAATTAGGATAGTCATGATACTTTGCCTCTGATTACCCAGCCTCATATCCTTTATTTATTAAATGAGCGTGTCTGATTTGATGGTGGTCTACTTACGACTCGCAAGTTATTTTTAATGTAAAAAAGTTTTTACTTTTTAAATGTTGTACTGCATGCCATGGTATGGTGACATTTCTCAGCTTAAGTCGGATGCTTTTTTACAGTCAGATAAAATTCTGCAAGTACTGCCTTTGGACATTAAAAAATTAGGAGGGTATTAGGGATTTTTGAGTGCGTAAGCGGCATAAGTATCTCTGTGCTTGCAGTTTTGGGCTCTGAATTTGCAAAAAAATTAAATGATGTGGCTGTTGTGCTAGAAAAAGATAATATTCAAATAAAGAAACTGGCCTATCAGTCTGAATCAGAAGCACCACCAACAGTGTCCTCCTATAGGGAGGGGGTCAACGTAAACAGATGGTGGAGGTAATGAGAAAAAATATATCACTTTTTACCAACGATCACCATGCATGAATCTGAAATGACTGAGCAACATAAGGTTAGCGGGGATTGGAACAGAGCAACCCTGCAAGCTATTACAAATATCTTGTACGCTGATTTTGTTTAGACTTTTTTCACTCTCAATAAAAATATGAATTTCATGACTTCAGAATAGCAAAGGATGAGAACAAACATAGTATAATTATTATTGATAAAATCAATGTTGATAAATAATATTATTATGGACCTCAATCTTCGTGGGTTGGGCCTTTTGGTCCACAAATAGTTTTTCTTCTCTTTTCCAAATTTGATTTCCAATCCATTTGATTAGAGGCCCCAACATACTGTGTCTTTTTCACAGAATTTAATCAAAGCAGGATACACGACTGAGCGCCCGTACATCAGCCCCTTATTATACAGCTTGCTTATTATACAGCAGCTTGCTGATAGACTACAAGAGCTATGTTACCCATTCAAAATCAGTGCATGAAGATATACAGCATTACAGGGTCTAGCGATACATGGATTGAGATCAGATATATTTTTATTGAGATCTGTAAAAAATGTAGGATGGAAATGTACTTTCCTTCAAACTACCGTAAGCTTCTCCCAACAATTGCGTAAGAGATATAAATACCTGCAAGCTATTCCCGATTTATACTGCCTACTGCCCTTTATGTACTATGTGTACAGGGTTTTTGTTTCTCATATTCCAGCCTTTAAAACGCAAGGCCTCATATTCCATTTATTCCATTGAACTTGGACATTAATACAAACCCTTTTCACAACCCTGGATGTTGTCAAAATTGCGAAACACACACACGCGTACACACACACACACACACATTGCAAACAACTTTGACTAACGCTAGTACAATAGTGTAGGTGTGATGTTCTGTAGCGGATAGCCTGCAACCTCGGAGTCACAACTCCTGCCGTCACAGAGGTCATGGAGGATGGCCGCGCGTCCGTCAGTGAATACATGCGGTGCCTCCAGTGTCGCACAGAGCAACACCCTTCCTCACGCGGCGGAGCCACACAGTCTGCTTTAATTAGTTTCATCAGCACTTCATTTTCACTTACCTCCAGCACACGAGCAAGCACTTATACACTGGCCTGGAGTTGCACGTACACTCGCTCTTCCACCTCTCTCTCTTTAGCCCTCCATCTCCTCCGTTCTCTCTCTTGCACCTCTCTCCCTTTATCCCTCCCTCTCCTCCATTCTCTCTCTCTCTTCCATCGCTCTCTTTATCCCTCCCTCTCCTCCATTCTCTCTCTCTTCCAGCTCTATCTCTCCTTATTCTCTCTCTTTATCTCACTCTTCCCGCTCTCCCTTCATCTCCTGCCCCTCTCTCTCTCTCTCTCTCTCTCTCTCTCTCTCTCTCTCTCTCTCTCTCTCTCTCTCTCTCTCTCCTCTATCTATCTCTGTCACACACCAAGTGTTGAAGTCTTCCAGTGCTCTTCCAGCTCAGAGACAGTGGCCTTTTCTCCTCATCTGGCTGCTCACCCCCCCTCCCCCCTCAGCCCCTCCCTCTGGGTTTATCACCAATTACCGGTCCTCGGCTTGTCCCCATGGTAACCCTTCTCTTCTTCTCCTTTTTCTGCACAATCAATCAGACTCCGCCTGTCAAGCTATCCTGTCCCAGCCTGGTTAAACGCGAGGTGCAGGGCCCAAACCTCACCCAGGTGAATAATGATGAGGCCAACAGGCTATTTTAGGTCATTCTCAGCCTCTCAGTCTTCATCTGTCCTCACTTTCTTCCTTAGCTACTCGATCCCTGCCTCAACAATTGTAACCTTTATCTGTGATGAATTGTGTGTCTGTGGTTGTCTGTGTGTGGTTGTGTGTGTGTGTGTGTAATGAGAAAACTAAACAAGCAACAGAGTATTCACTGTTGTTGAAACATTGTTAAAAGGCAATTAGCAGTGTATGAAGATTAAGGAATAATTAAGGAAACTAGATAATCCTTATCGCTTTATGGGTTGATCAGTGCAACACAGGATAATTAAAAGACTCTAATTAGCAATTTACCATTAGTACTAGATTTGTACTTTCTCCCCATCTTTTAGTCTCTGAGTGTCTCTCTTAGTGCCTGTCTGTCTTTCTCTGTCCATCTCAAGCTCCCTCTTTCTCCCTCCCTTGCTCTCTCATGTCCAGTCTGTCTATTCCTCAAAGGCAGCTGAACTGACAAAGAAGAGCACATGAAATGTCTATCACCTGGATTATCTCACAGGAGGCACCCCATGCGGAGATAGGGGTGCAATAAGGGAGCATGCGAGAGGAGGGGAGATGATGAAACAGGGGTGAGAGGGAAGACGGATTGGTACGGAATGAAGAGAGTGACAAGTCCTCCACGAAGGGCAGGCATGACAGTGAGGACGAGAGAGGGCGACGGTGAGGGGGCACGTTGAAAGGAGTGGCTGAGAAGAAGGCTGTGCGGCAGAGAACTTTTGGGGAGAGGGATGAGTTGATGACCACTAGGAGGGGAGGTGTAGGAGAGGAGAGAGGATGTCAGTTTACAGATGGATGGAATGGAAGAAGAGTGGAAATGTGAAGGGAAGGGATGAAAGAGGAGACATTTGGACAAATTATGGCTAGGCTGCCACTACAGGCTGTGTGTGTGTGTGTGTGTGTGTGTGTGTGTGTGTGTGTGTGTGTGTGTGTGTGTGTGTGTGTGTGTGTGTGTGTGTGTGTGTGTGTGTGTGTGTGTGTGTGTGTGTGTGTGTGTGTGTGTTCCAAGTGTACCTTATTCGCATATGCGTGGGCACGCGTGCGGGGTGTGTGCGTGTGCGTGTGCACTAATAACCGGGGGTGCAATCAGATTTGCACAGGCTGATAGAGGGTGGAGCGTGAGCCCCTCAATCACTGTACATTTGAATTACAGTGGATTGACGTAATGCGCCTCAACATCGCTGCGAGGCGCGTGACGCCACCGCCCCGGTCCCCACTGCAGGGGTTCGCCGCGGTCGAGCCGTCATTCGTCCACGGCGATTTGCGGATACCTCCACCTCCTTCTGGCTCTGTGTGCACGCACGTTGAATATTAAGTTGGCTGTAGCGCCGTATTCGACTGACCCCCTCGCCGCCTCCCCTCACCTCGCTTCGCTCTATCGTTTGCCGTTGTTTGTTATTCTCTATTACTGTTGTTTGTTGTCAGTATTTGCGGCTCACAGTCCCTCCTGTCCTCCCTTTCTGTCGGTAATATCACACGAGGTGACACTTTAGGGCCAACTCTGTCTGTTTTCGTGTGTTCAGCTCACAATGTTAATACACATTACAATATACAATACACATTATACAGAATACCTGTACACAGACATCGAATGCAGTGATTTGTAATCAGTTTTCTTTTATAGGAGACCTCATGTCAGTGTGGTGCTGTCAACAGGAATACAAAGTATTTTGTTCTAACATATCGTATTGCTTCAGCTTTCCTCCATGAATGTTAAAACAACAACAAGGATTACAGAAAACAAATTATATCTTATATATGTTTTTGTGTGTGTGTGTGTGTGTGTGTGTGTGTCTGTTTCTGTATGTTTTCATGCACATGTTGTGTTATCTTTTAATACATACTATCTAGCCTGTATGTGTGAGTGTATGTGTGTGTGTCCCTCATTTATCTGTTCCCCTGGGCTGTGTTATTACAAGCAGTACAAATATTACTGTGCAACAATCGATAGGACTCGGTTTTGGACTGCATTTCTGACAGTGAAGAGATGGTAGATTGGCTCTTGTGTGCGTCATAAGCCTGTGTTTAGAGGCCTCTTTCTGGGAACCCAACAGCAGAGATGCTGAAGAGAAGTGAACATGGAGTTAGTGAAAATATACAGACGATGTAGCCTAAGGCCCTGTGTGTGTGTGTGTGTGTGTGTGTGTGTGTGTGTGTGTGCGCGCGCTCGCTCATGTCTGTGTTAGTGTTAATGTTTGGGTCAAGGGTTTTTATCTTTTAGAGTTATTTTTTTGAAATGACTGAAATCTGTTTCTTGGTAAAATAGATAAGAATATAAAGTATCACAGATACAATCTGCCTCACACACACACACACACACACACACACACACACACACACACACACACACACACACACACACACACACACACACACACACACACACACACACACACACACACACACACACACACACACAAACACACACACAGGATTTGACTGTCATCTTTCATTAGAACTTTCCAAACTTCACTGACAGTGTGTGTGTGTGTGAGTGGAACATTTGCCGTTTTACATAATCCTCTTTTCTCGCGGAATTATTTTCTCCATCGCTATCTCACTCGCTTTCTCCCATTCTTGGTGTGCATGCGTATTTGCTAAGCTATGTGGCACACTGTCCTCGAATCAGTCTGTCTACTGAAGTCAAACTCTTATTACCATTCACATTCTTGTAGTAGTAGTGGTAGTAGTAGTAGTGTGCTAGTCGTGATAATAGTGATTAAGCTCTAGACTTGGATTAAAATATAGGATTTTGTCTGAAGGGGAGCCACATGTCAAATGCATATTAAGTATTCTAGTGATTCTCTGCTAAATTAAATTCACTTGTCCTCGGTATCAGCTAACACGGTTGACCGTGGCAGTGACCCTGAGCTATCTCTCTCCACCTCTCCGTCTGAGCTCTGGAGCTCAGCGTATGAACGCAGAAGAGCAGAAAATAAATTCCTCTCACGCGAGGATTTTGCATTACTTTCAGGTTGAAGAACGATAGAAAGAAAATTAATTAATCTTTAAGTAAGGCGTGATCAGCCCCTGTGTGCGTGTGCATGCGCGCGCGTGTGCGTGTGCGTGTGCGTGTGTGTGTGTGTGTGTGTGTGTGTGTGTGTGTCTGTGTCAGAGGCCTTCTTTAATCGAAGGATACGGAAAACTGTCTGATATCCATCCCTCTAATTCCTTTAGCTATAGCAGCCATCTGGCCCTCAGGAAACTCTCTCTCTCTCTCTCTCTCTCTCTCTCTCTCTCTCTCTCTCTCTCTCTCTCTCTCTCTCTCTCTCTCTCTCTCTCTCTCTCTCTCTCACCTCTCTCTCGTTCTCTCGTTCTCTCTCTTTATCCTGTCTCTTTATCCTATATCTGTGTCTGTATCTGTTTTACTCTCTCTGTCTCTCATCCTCTCTCTCTCTCTCTCTCTCTCTCTCTCTCTCTCTCTCTCTCTCTCTCTCTCTCTCTCTCTCTCTCTCTCTCTCTCTCTCTCTCTCTCTCTCTCTCTCTCTCTCTCTCACTTAAATATTACACACACAGACGGGACAGACACAGGACTCATAGGGGATGGTAATCTGAGGGCAGCCAGTGAGAGTGGCCATATGATTACAGGACTGTAGTGACCAAAGTACTCCCAAATGCAAATTATATCCTTCCTGTTTCCCTTTGGCAGATGGCCACACACACACACACACACACACACACACACACACACACACACACACACACACACACATACACATACACATACACATACACACAGACACACAGACACACAGACACCAAATGACCAATGAACAGGAATTTGTGTAATTAGACAGTACCATTTGAACAGGCTGCTCAGGACTCCAGTATTCACTCCATTTCATCCATGAAATCCAATGAGGAAATAAAAGGGATCCTGATATAACCTAATGACACAAAATGTATCAACAAAGGCCTTAATTCATGCTTCCCCAAATAGCTAACTGTCTGTCTGCCAACTGGGCCTTTGCTACAAACATTGGCAGCGATGTGAACAAAGAAATGCCCAGAAGGTGGACCTCAGCTCTGTCTTTTGAAGGACACCGCATAGCGCAGGGCGTGGGAGAGTTGGTGGGTCAAAGGAGCTGAATCACAGTCATCTCCTCACACGTTTTGTCCTCTCCACTGCGGGTCGGACTCAGGTCGGCCGTTAGAACCACAGGGAGACGCTGTTCGTGGAAGGTCGCGCGAGCACTAGCAACAATGCTAAACTGTCGCAAAGGCTTGCTAGCCTGATAAGGGGAGCTAAAAAACAACATCAATGGGATTTGATACGCCCTCTTTAATACCCTTAGATTCTACTTTTCCATCAGGATAAAAAAATTTCTGGTAGCAGGCCTTCTGCAGATATGTGAAATGTGGCTTCAAATTCAGATTTGAGTTTACAATTTTTTTCAAAAAACCTGATTATGTGTTTGCTGTTTCTTTCAAGGTAACAGATGTGAAGTAGAGCATGTAGTTTGCCTTTCAGAAATGGGAGATGAAAGCCATGTTACCAGCAGTACTAGGGCTGTTGTAATCGTGGATGTTATACTTAATGTTATAAAAATCCTTTCAAGGGAACGGAGGGGTTTTGCTGTGTGAGATGTTGTTCAATACACGTGCAAACATCTCAGCAGCACACCTTGCTCCCTCTTCCTTTGGGGGTAAACCCCAGAGCCAGAATCCACACCAGCTGCCATGTCAAAACTGGGCTCATTCAAATGCAATCACCTTCATCCTGAATCTTTTACTAACCCACTGCATTCAAATGAACACCTCAGAAAACAGCTTGGACGCTTCTAGGTGCAGCTTAAGCCCTGGGAAACGCATTAGGCAACACAAAGTGTCATTGACAACTAGGATAAACAACAACCACATAAAAGCTGGTATCCTGGGGGAAACAGAAGTTCACACATGTTTGACGTTGATACAGGTAAACACAGTGAGGAGCCTCACAGTGCAATGCACTTTTTTATATAATAATATGATGTAGCTAAACTGCTAAAAGTCTAATTTTAGAAGCACATCTATGCAGTAATGTCAAGAAAGCTAAACGTCACACATAACTGTTCAGCAAACATTGGCAAGGCCCAACAAAAATACTAAATACGCACACAGGGATCTCATTGCATTTATGTCAAATCAATAAAAAACGAATTCCAAGAGACACAAAAAAGTCTTATCGCATGTATCAATTAGCAATGATATATGAAGAGAATGAACGTCTTCAACGAATAAAGTTGAATTGAGAGTGAGCAGAATATCTGGGCTGTTCATCTTCGAGAGAACCCTTCCTTTTTCTAGCCCGGGGCTGACTAGTTGAACAAGGAGGCAAATTTGCCTTGTCTCTGTAGATTCAGTAATAAAACTCTACAAGACTGCCCGACTTAGTTTAGAGACTGAAACAAGCGGCTTAATTAACTTTAGGAATACTCTACTTGGGGCTAAATCATTCTGTGAAGAAGACCAATGATGAAATTGAAAATGGCTTCTCCCACAGGGTTAGATATTTAATACTGCAGTTTGATGGCCTGGAGAAGACGTAGGGTGGAGGAGGCATAACGAGATTCCGGGACCGGGAGACAAAAATAATGTATACGATGACGACGGAAGGAAGGAAGGAGCTAATGAAGACATGAGGAATAAGCCAACAGAAGGGTAAAGAGAAGGGAAGGAGAAAACAAATATATATGTTAGGGTATGTCAAAAATACAATTTGATGGGAATATTATGGAGGGAAAGGTCGGAAACAAGAGGGGGGGGGGGAGGTTGGAAATGAAATTGGGCCAGACAGAAAGAGATAAAGCGAGAGAGGGAGGATGTGAATTTGTTTTGAAAGGCATGTTTATTCAGCCAGACCCTATTCTCTTGTCTCAACGCTTGTTTTATAGAGCATTGCCCCTGATTTCCTGCTTCTTCTGTCCCCTTACAGTCCATTTATTCTGTGTCTTGACAGTCTGGTGCTTTTACTAACAGGCAAGGTGTGTGTGTGTGTGTGTGTGTGTGTGTGTGTGTGTGTGTGTGTGTGTGTTAAAATGTGGATGTGTGTGGGTGTGTGTGCACACATTTGGGGATGTGTGTTTTTGAGTTTCGGCGTGTGTATTTGTATGTATAAGTGTGGATGTCAATGTGTTCTGTGGGATCAAGCATGGTCCAGGTTAAACTAGCTTGCCAGATAGAAAAAGGTTTCTGTACTCAGCAACGCCGTATAAGGGAACACAGGGAGAGACAGGTATAATAGCACAGTGCACGAAGGCAGAAGGGGCCAGGGAGATAGACAGGCAGTGGGTCACAGCAGTAGAACAATACACACACATGCACACAAACACACACACACACACGTAACAGATATGCCAAGCGTTCACCATCAGAGCCAAAGCTCCGTGCTCTAACCAACTGAAGCTCATTCACAACAAAACCACAATTCAGCTCAATTCACAGGCGACATTCGAATGTGTTTTTTTGGTGTTCTCCATGAACAGCATCAAACAGTTCCTGTGCACCCTTTGGGGCACAAGCTGCTTCATAGCCTTCTCATATCGATTGCGTGTCTCCATTGCCCACTGCCCTGCATTCTGAGCACGGCATTAACACTCACAGCCAGTGTTCTCCTGTCGTTTTGGGGCCTGGATGATGAATGCCGGATGTCAGAAAACTGATGGGTAAGAGGAGAGCGATCCACACCAACCACACCACCAGCACCACCTTCAAGGCTGGAGACCATCATGAATAATTAACCAGTTCAGCTCCGGTTCAACGGTATTCTCTGTTACCCTAATATTATTATTCCTTTATTTATTTTATTTGTATTTGTGTCCTTCTCTTTCCTTTCAACCCATTGCTGTTGTGGCCACCGAATTTCCCCTCTGGGGATTTATGAGTATTTACTCACTTACCTATTCGTTAACTTTCTCGAAGACAGACTGTTATAAGTTCCGGCAGAATGGGAAACCTCCGGCTAGAACTGAACACATCACTGAATAAACAGTAATAACCATATAATTCTTGTTTTTATTGACGTCTGCGCTGTTGCCAAGGAGGATGGGTTGCACCGTGATGCGGTTCCTCTGACCTTATTTAACGCCGCAGGCCTTGATTAAACAACCCCTACTACAGCTTCCACCGCCGCCGTCTGTGCACCGTGTGAACAGATATTGATCGGTGCTGCCATACACTCAGCCAGGCGAATGAAATTGAGCACACATGTGCCTTCCTCCTCCATCGGGTGAGTATTTATGGGCCTCTTTATTAAGCAAATGAAAGTGCTCGGTTCTTACCTTCATCGTGAATCCATGGAGCACCTCTGTGTATGCATAGAATATGTGTGTGTGCAGTTATCACATTTCAGTCTATATACTTCATAAAAGCTGTGTGTGTGTGTGTGTGTTTAAGAATGACTCATTGCTTGGTCACTCCCAAAGTTTACCTGAATTTCATGCTCCCTATTATTATGTTTTTGTCCCCTCCCGACTTCTCAATGAAGGGTGGCATGGCGCTTGGCTGCCCCCATAGCACACAGGTTTATTTGATGATGGCAGGAGCTGCTTCTGGCACAAAAGGAATTTACCCACTCATAAAAACAAGCCCCATCGCCTTTTATTGCATGGCCCCGACCAGAGACGTGCAGCAGCAGCCGCCTGGACATCCTCTGCCACCGAACCGGTTGGATAAGTCATTTATTAGGTTAACTCAATAAGTTGGGGCACTTCCTAGTAATGGAGAAGTATAAGTCTGAGTTGTGGGAGGAATAAAACTTGGAAGGATGGGATGAATGCATTTGGCGGCTAAAGGTCAGAGTTCAGCACCGGAGTATCTGTCAGGCCCGGTGATGTCTGACGCGTGTCAGGGCCCCCACATGCATTAGTCCTCACACACAGTTGTCACACACACACACACACACACACACACACACACACACACACACACACACACACACACACACACAATAAGAATAAGAGACAGCTGAGCACCGAGGATCTGCCAAAACACCAGATGTGACACACACACGCACACACACATTCTCACGCTTTCTCTCTCACACACATTCTATCTAACACACACCCACAGCCCTGCAGATACACAGATTCTCTCTCTCACACACACACACACACACACACACACACACACACACACACACACACACACACACACACACACACACACACACACACACACACACACACACACACACAGTTGACTTGGTACAATGTGTGTGCCAGGGGTACAGCTCTGCTCCTCCTGCATCAGCTCATCCTTTGCTCTCCAGATGTCTTGGTGCTGCCGTTACTCAGCGACTACCCTCCGTTCCACTCCCTCTTCCCCCATGTCCTTCTCATTCCTCATTTCTCTCCGTCCATTTCCCTCAGGTCGTTCTGTGTTCAACACCTCTCTCTCTGTCCCAGATTCAGCCCCTGAGTGTCTTCAACACTTTAGTGAAGCTCTGCTTTTTTTGTGTGTTTGAGTGACAGCAAAGTGCTGTTGAATTATCTTGTGGCGCTTGTCGAAAGACTCTGTTGATTTGAAAACTTGAAGAAATGTGTAATTATGGCAGTATTACGTTCAGTAAACTATTAGCTGTGCATATAGGAACCTGTAATTGGTAATATGGTATTTGTGTTTCAAATAAGTATAGATATAAAATGATTATCCTTTATCATTCCGATTTTATTTACCAACCAAGATACTGCCTTCCTGGTGATCCTGGCGTTCCTGGTAAACTGGATCGGCCGCCTCCAGTTTATATGTTTCCAGTCCAGCAAAAACATTGTCCTCCTCGCTCCTTCCCCGGCCTCAGGTTACTGAGGGGGCCTGTATGGTTTTGTGTGAAGTTGAGCCACCAGCGATCCACACACTGACTTCCTTCCTGTGTCTGGCTGGGCCCTGTTTGTTGTTCCCTGCCTTCCCTTCCTTGCTTTCCTTTCTTTTTTTACTTCTGCTTTGCATCGACCCCCTCTCGGTCTCTCATCTTTCACGATTATTGGCATATCCCGCTGCGTAACCTTGGATGCTCCTGCTGAACCGGCAGGCTGTCCCACACACATGGTGATGTACGAGTCAGCGTATCCACAGCCCCCTCAACATAAACGTTACGAATGACATAATATATATTTATTTATTAGGAAAGGGGATTATTAGTATTATGGCCGATTTAATTGTCCGCCTTATAGATTTCCTCAGCTGGTTTAAATGCAGGACAAAAAGGGCATATTGAAAACAGGTATCCAATATCAAAGTGAGAATGGCTTGTGGGATAAAAAGGGCTGTGGGCTGGGATTAACAGCTGTTGAAAAGAACCAGAGACGTCTGTACTTCCGTCAGCCACACTTTATCATGCACACTTCATCCCAATTAACCTCTCCCCGTCCGTGCAGCTGTGCAGGGCTTCTGAAAGACTCAAAGTGTAGCAGATCCCATTATACACAGAATAGAATCAAGTGAACACCAATTAGCATCATGCTATTGATGCCATAGCATTTGATTCGTGTTGGGTATGCACAAGCACACTTCATACTTGGAGGTGAATCAATAGGCAGAGCTTGAGAATGGAGACTCAGACTCGAGTTGCACTGGAGATTTGAAATGAAAACTTCTGTCAGATTCAAAAAGCTTTTTATGCATTGTTAGTTAATTGCATTGTTATTCCAAAAATCCAATGCAACTTTTAAATACATCCCTGCTTTAGGCAGTTCTGCCGAATCTGCAAACTGGGCAGGGAAAAGGTGAGGCCTGATGACTTGATGAGCCAAACTAAAGTAGGCCTACTAAATAATGAAAATAGAAATGATACAAAAAAAATGATACAGGTGATGTCAATTATAATACTGTCAATACTATTGCCTACTTTATTACAGCCTGCAAGGATTAATGCACTGTCAAGCAAAAAGCGTTTTGAGGAATGCCAAAAACCTAGTCACGGAAATTTTATTTTAAGATTACTCATCTAAAGCCGGATGTCAGACAAGCTCAGATCTGGATGTTTCTCTTTCTCACGCTTTATTATTGTTTCAACCACTCATGGGATCTGTTAGCCCATGACTGGGGACCAGAAAGTCAGCCAGCAGTGGTCAATTGTAAAAAAAAAAAAAAAAAGGTTTCTGTAAAGGTATCAATTCAACCACCTGGAGACATTTTCAGGTTCTACCTATCAGATATTGAGTGAACTTGTTCCTCGAGATTGAAATAAACTGTTCTGAAATCGAAAATCCTGACAGTCCATGGAAGTGCTCGCTTGGGTCAGAGTTCTGGGTTAAGCTGAAAGCTATCTTAGCCTGCTACATCCAATGTATGCAGCACCAACTGTTATATATCTTACGCATACCTTTATAACAAGACAAGTGAGGTTCTTTCTAGGGTGCAGACAGCCATCTGGCATCATGCTGTGCCTTTGGTCGCAGACAGCTGGTGTGTTTTTGAAGTGATGTCTTGGAAGCATTTGGTGGCTTCCTTAAGATGGTCAGTTGCCCTGAATACCTCGTGTTTGTTCAAACTATCTTCACACCTTCAACTAAAATGTAGGAATAGAAAAACAAATTTTTCGAAAGGTGAATATAAACAAATGTATAAAAACAGAATATTTAATTAATGTTGATGTACTCTGTCAAGGCATCAACCTATGAGACATTATCTTATTCTCTTCTCTTATTTTTATAATTCTGTTAAATTGTCTCATCATTAAATCATAATTCTACGACACGCACATCCTCGGATGAAGTAATTTTTTGCAGTAAATTGCAACTCACTGCAACTTCTTTATGAAAAATAATGTATTTATTGAACCATGCAATAGCTTCAGAAAGGTTTAATAACAACAAGCTACAGTTTCATAAGTAAGAGATTAGCCTATATGTATTGATCAGAGCCTTACCATAATTATTCTGTTACTATGTTACTCGTTCATTCACAATAACTAGTTGTTTGTCGAAAAGGGGGCCAAACAAAACAACGGAGGAGGGTAAGCCCCTATAAGACCCCAGTGGCGCCCGCCGCCATTTAAGATCAAGACTCACAAAGCTGATTCTACCAAATTAAGTTCAAATAATAATTATGGATGTGAACTAAATTATGAAAAAAGTACAAAGTCACTGAAACACAATGTTACTCACAACCTCAATCTAGACACTGTTATTCCATTAGGAGATTTTATATGACCTTGCTTTAGCTCTTCCATTCTGGAGCAGCAAAGTCTTATTTAGAGATTCTGTTCCCAGCATTTTGTTCATACAACTTACTTATTTCCTCCTCTGAGTCCACTATTTTATATATATCAGGGTAATTGTCTCATCACAGCCTCAGGCTGTTATTCCTTCAAAAGTTCAATCTGAACCAAAAAATTAAATGACCACTGTCCTGGAAGTATGAAGCTTGTCATTGACTATGGCCAGGATTAATGCACTGTCAAGTGCATTAATCAAGTAAATCAATTTGCATAAAGTCACTCCTAAAGTTTCATGATAGGAGGAGTTGTGAACAACCGAGATCATCTGCATATTGAACAGATAACCTTGTGAAGGATCTTGCTGAGAACAGGGCAGGCATCTAGCTTGTGAGGTTCAGGGGAAGCTTGTGGTGTTCCTGTTGTAGCAGAACGTGATGGTTGGCAGAAGGCATGAGAAAACCATCAGTAGGACTCTGCTTGCTGGGAGCTGACCTTGATCTGGATCTCCCAGGACCTCTTGATGACCGCACTGTTAAAGATTTAGGGTGCAAAAACGTTGAGCTGGCTATGGAATATTGCGGTGTATGCATCGTATGAAACGGGCCCTCTACTGCTGTAGACCATTTTCATTGGATAGACTA